>NC_084619.1:75321082-75343582 GCF_033978795.1 Nerophis ophidion
GTAATCCTCCATGTTAAAAGTGCAAGCGAGAGGAAAATATAAACGATCGCTGCTTGTTGTCACTTTTTCTGCAGCCGAGTAGTCGCAAAAAATATCACTTGGAGGCGGGAGTCATTTAATGACTCATATTTGACACACGCAGCTACGGTATATTAATAAAACATAGCTACTTACTGTTCTTTTTAGCATATTCAATAGCTTGGACCTTAAATCCTACTGAATAGCTCTTAATCTTCTTCCCTTTATGTCATGGGTGTCAAACTCTGGCCCGTAATTAATTAATTTTGGCCCTTGAGACGATATTAAATTAACATTTGAGCTGGCCCGCCGGTATTATACAGCGGCGGTGCATTCACCGCTAATTCTAATACTTGCCAACCCTCACAATTTTCCCAGGAGACTCCCGAATTCCCCCCCCCCCCGAAAATCTACCGGGGCAACCATTCTCTGAATTTCTCCCGATTTCCACTCAGACAATATTGGCGGCGTGCTTTAAAGGTACTGCTTTTAGCGTCATTTACAACCTGTCGTCATGTCCGCTTTCCCGCCATACAATGAGCGTGCCGGCCCAGTCATGTAATATATGCGAATTCTAAACACACACAGGTGAATGCAGGACATACTTGGTCAACAGCCATACAGGTCACACTGAGGGGTGGCCTTATAAATATCTTTAGCACTGTCACAAATATGCACCACACTGGGAACCCACACCAAACAAGAATGACAAACACATTTCGGGAGAACATCCGCACTGTAACACAACATCAACACAACAGAACAAACATCCCGACACTACAATATACACCCCCGCTACCAACAAAACTCAATTTTGCATGTCACTATAAAGTTATATAAGCCTTGATTGTTCAATATTCAATGCAAAACTTGTTTGGGTCCCTGTTAAAAGGTTAAGTTGTTCAACTTCGGCCCGCGGCTTTGTTCAGTTTAGAATTTTGGCCCACTCTGGATTTGAGTTTGACACCCCTGCTTTATGTGATTTCAAATGATTGAAATCAGCCTCCTAGATTTTGAAAATGATGACAGGTGAAGTGTCAGTCGTGACGTGACGAGTTTGACCCGGGGGAAATTCTAGACATATGCTAATTCTTATGCAAAACGAGTTTGGAGTGAATTATATTCATATAGCGCTTTTCTCTAGTGACTTAAAGCACTTTACATAGTGAAACCCAATATTTAAGTTACATTTAAAGCAGTGTGGGTGGCACTGGGAGCAGGTGGGTAAAGTGTCTTGCCCAAGGACACAACGGCAGTGACTAGGATGGCGGAAGCGGGAATCGAACCTGCAACTCTCAAGTTGCTGGCAAAGCCCCTCTACCAACCGAGCTATACCACCTGTTGCGAGTTTGACCGGCAAATCAAATTTATTCTGTTTATATTTACATCTAACACAATTTCCCAACTCGTATGGAAACGGGGTTTGTACACAATGTGCCAACTTCACTGGTTTTGGGTTTTGTCGAAAAAATATGCGAGGGTCTTTGTCACTCAAGACGTTTCTTGTTCAGTCTAGAAATAGTGAGCGGGAACACATTTCCTGGTAAGCTTTGTTCGGGGAGACAAAGGCATATGTCGGCTGCACATTCACTGTATGCAACTGTTGAATTCTGTTAAAAAGAAAGAAGGTAGATTTCTTGAAGACGTCATTGCAATGAAAACTGGGGTATGTCCTCATCTGGTGTGCAGACTCCGGCGGCCGTCTGAGCAAACGCCGCCTGAAACAAATGTATTTTTGTCCCCGACTGCCTGCATTACTTAAACATTTGTCGAGCTCGCATCATCAAGTCGGGGGCGCGGCGGAGCCCACAATAAAGTGGCATTCCCGCCACAGTTGGCCACTTTATGGTAAGGAAGGACAGGACGCCGAGTTGGTCGCTTGTTGTCGCCTCAAAGACAACTGCTGACTCAGCAAATGTCGGCGTTGTGGAGTTTAACGCTAACATCGACAGTAGCAACAACTTTGAAAAGAGAAATGTTGGGTTATTAGTTAAGGATCGATGTCCATTTGGGACAGAGGACCCTATTGAATTTCTAAGGTTTTATTATTATTATTATTATTCTTTATTACTATTCCGCCGCCTCTTTGAACTGTAATTTAACCCCCTTAACATGCTTCGAAACTCTGCAAATTTGACACACACATCAGGACTGGCAAACGTTGCAATCTAATAAAAAATAAATAAAAAACCCAAAATTCAAAATTACGCTTTAGCGCCCCCTAAGAAAGAAAACAGACAAAACTGTATCTAACTTACAGCAGGAATGTCATAGAAACATTAAACAAAAACCACTACGTAGGTCTCACTTAGACCTATATTTCATACATTGACACCCCCCCAGCTAAAATCAACAGGAAGTTTGCAATTCTCACTTCAATACAAAAGTTGGCTAAAAAATGTCACTTTTTTTCAAACATTATCTCCTCTCAGGCCGTTTGTCGTTTCAGCTTCAAATAAGCAAGAGAAGAGAGATTGAACCCTTCTGATTAAAAGTTGATGAACAAGTTTTAATTACTACCCCAGTTTGGATTTTGTGAGCCCGGAAAGAACCGTTATGCTGGTACTGTTGTGTGTACTACTGTCACAAAATGGTGGCTTCCTGCTCAGACAAAACTGCTTGCAACTCAATGTAGGACTGTCATACACACATGAAACAAAAACCTCCATATAGGTCTCACTGAGACCTATATTTCATGCACTGACCGCCCCCAACTAAAATCAACAGCATTAGAGGCGTCCTTATAAAATGCCCAAGCAACTTTACAACTGTTATTACTATGAGACTGATGTATAACACGTGTATTTATATTTTTTTCTCGGTGTAATAATCCATCCATCCATCTTCTACCGTTTATCCGGGCTTGGGTCGCGGGGGCAGCAGCCAAAGCGGTCCCGTCCATTGCTGCTTGCAGATTTAATTTCCCTTTATTTTCTTCTTCATTGCTTTTACTTTGTTAGTTTATCTTCCTGTTTTGCTTTTCCTGCAGTAATATTACTTCCTTACTGGTCCTGATTCGTACAAAAAGAAGACTCCCTTTTCCCCGATGACTAATCAGGAGCGTCCTTTCAGTGCTGGTTCATTATTTGTGTTTTGACTTTGTATATTTACCAAGTTTTACTATTTTTTGGTGCATCCTGCATTTTTTCCACAATGAAAATGTATGTATACCTGGATATATATATATATATATATATATATATATATATATATATATATATATATATATATATATATATATATATATATATATATATATATGATATGTATGAATATAATTATATATAGGTTTAAATATATATGTATGTATGCATATATATATACACATGCATGTATACATATGGTTACATACAATTATATACACACATATATGTATATATATGAATATATATGTATGTACATATGTATCTATGTAGCATGTATGCTTGTTTTTATACATAATACATACATATAAACACATGTATGTGTATATATATATATTTATATATTTAATATATATATATATATATATATATATATATATATATATATACACAAACATGTGTTTATATGTATGTATTATGTATAAAAACATGCATATATATATATATATATATATATATATATATACATATACATACACATACACGGACTCACAAACACAGATTTAGATAGATTTGTGAACAATATTTGTAAAAAATTGTTATTTTATGTATATTGTGAGTGTTTTATATGCATATTGTTACATACATATATATACACACATATATGTATATATATGATTATATATGTATGTACATATGTATCTATGTAGCATGTATACATGTTTTTATACATAATACATACATATAAACACATGGATGTGTATATATATATACATATATATATATATATATATATATATATATATATTTATATATTTAATATATATATATATATATATATATATATATATGTATATATATATATGTATACATACACAGACTCACAAACATATTCAGATAGATTTGTGAACAATATTTGTAAAAAATAGTTATTTTATGTATATTGTGAGCGTTTTATATCTTTGAGTTCAATTTATGAAAAATGGGAGCAAAAACTGTTTTGTGTTCTGTTAATATTTAATTTCAGTACATCAAGACATTTCTTTTTTTTTTTTTTTACGGAATCAAAGTTGTAATATTATGGGAAGAAGACCACATGTTATAATAATATAACCACATAATATTAAGACTCAAAGTGGTATTGATAATAAAGCATCACTACTGCCATCCATCCATTTTCTACCGCTTATTCCCTTTCGGGGTTGCGGGGGGGGCTGGGCCCTATCTCCGCTACAATCGGGCGGAAGGCGGGGTACACCCTGGACAAGTCGCCACTTCATCGCAGGGCGCATCCTTACTTCTTTCCTTTAATTTTTAAATTGTTGCCAAGATTTCACTGAAGTGTCTTTTCACATCCACTTGCTAACAAAAGTATTTTCTATTATGACTTCCAACATTTCAGACACATTTTCACACACAAGTGTAGTTTTTCCACAAACCAAAAGCTCCAACCTCACTTGTGTTATGTAAAAAAGCAACCATTATTTTTTTTTATTTTTTCCCAGCAATTCCGGTCTTTTTTAGTGTGGAAAACGATGCCATCCTCACATTTGGGTTTGCTGAAAAGCTGACATTGTGACACAGGTGGGATGGAAAGAGTCGTAAAAGGAGGCCAGCTGAATAACCATGGAGCGCCTCATCATGCGTGGAGAGCACATTGGAGATCGACCCCGGCACTGAGAGCTCCCTCATCCTACCTGCTCTCGCTTCTCTCTCTCTCTCCTCGTTGCAATTAACCCGGCCTGCATGCAAAAAAAAAGGCTCTCAGTGTTCATCACGTGTGCACTTGGACATGTGGTATCATCATGTCGCTCTTATGCAGCCTGGATGAGACAGATAATACACAAACCAAAAATATTTGTTATCAGGAGAGCTCAGGGCTGTGCAAACAAATGCAGATTACATTGTGACTTCAACCTGACTTTTTTATGGTGGTTACACCTGCAAACTAGGATTTTAATGTCATTATTTAAAAGGGAGACAAGTTATACAAACACATCAGTTGCACTTTGGAGCGTATGATGGCTAATTAGTTGATTGATTCCGTTCATGCTGCATTTTCTGGTAATTGTGTTGAATTGATTTGTTGTGACACAAAGCGCTTGTGCGATTATTTTGACTTGGTGGGGGACAAATTTTGAGAAAAACATATGGGATATCACGATATAGTCATTATCTATATCGCACAAAAACAACCGGCGATGTATCGATTATATTCCATGTATCGCCCAGCCCTACTTGACATATTACGGTTGTCTGTTCAACATCTTCCCGCTTGAAGCCAAACCACCGCCTGATGATGGACCCCCTGCTGTTTTTCTTGGGAATTAATTCTTCCTACTTCATTTGTTAGAAGATTCGCACCTTTTTTCTCTCCTATTACCACTCGCACTACAGCTGACGTTATGACAGCTGTGTGAGAATGTATACTCGAATATCATGATATAGTCATTTTCTATATCGCACAGAGACAAACCTGCGATATATCAAGTGTATTCCAAATATCGCCCAGTCCTACTTGACATATTACGGTTGTCTGTTTAACGTCTTCCCGCTTGAAGCCAAACCACCGCCAGACAATGGACCCCCTGCTGTTTTGCTTGGGAAAAAATTATTCTTCCTTCATTTGTGAGAAGATTCACACCTTTTTTATCCCGTATTACCACTCGCACCGCACCGCTAGCACCACAGCTGACGTTACGACAGTATGTGACGTATGTAAGAAAGTGTGCTTGTTTCATGTCTCTGTGAGAAGGAGAGACAAGAGCCTGTGGTGTAATGCCAGCAGCTAAAAGCAACTGCATGAGAACGTACACTCAAATATCACAATATAGTCATTTTCTATATAGCACAGAGAAAAACCTGCAATAAATTGAGTATTTTCCATATATCGCCGAGCTCTACTTGACATATTACGGTTGTCTGTTCAACATCTTCCCGCTTGAAGCCAAACTACCGCGAGACGATGGATCACCTTCTGTTTTTCTTGGGAACTAATTCTTCCTTAATTCGTTACCAGATTCGCACCTTCTTTCTCTTGTATTACCACTCGCACCACACCGCTAGCACCGCAGCTGACGTCACGACAGCTGTGTAAGAACGTGTACTCGAATACAGACGATGTAGTCATTTTTTATATCGCACAGAGACAAAACCGCAACATATCGAGTATATTCCATGTATCGCCCAGCCCTTCTTGACATATTCCGGTTGTCTGTTCAACATCTTCCCGCTTGAAGCCAAACCACAGCCACTGCTGTTTTTCTTGGGAATTAATTCTTCTTCCTTCATTTGTGAGAAAATTCTCACCTTCTTTCTCTCGTATTACCACTCGCACCGCACCATTAGCACCACAGCTGATGTTACGACAGTATGTGACGTATGTAAGAAGGTGCGCTTGTTTTATGTCTCTGTGAGAAGGAAAGACAAGAAATAGTGAGAAGAGCCTGTAATGTATTGCTAGCAACTGTTTGAGAACATATACTCGAATATCACAATATAGTCATTTTCTATATCGTACAGAGACAAAACCGCAATTTATCGAGTATATTCGATATATCACCCAGCCCTACTTGACATATTCCGGTTGTCTGTTCAACATCTTCCCGCTTGAAGCCAAACCACCGCCAGACGATGGACCCCCTGCTGTTTTGCTTGGAAATGACTTCTTCCTACTTCATTTGTTAGAAGATTCGCACCTTTTTTCTCTCGTATTACCACTCGCTCCACAGCTGACGTTACGACAGCTGCGTGAGAATGTATACTCGAATATCACAATATAGTCATTTTCTATATCGCACAGAGACAAGCCCGCTATATATTGAGTATTTTCCATGTATCGCCCAGCTCTACCTACATATTACGGTTGTCTCTTCAACATCTTCCCGCTTGAAGCCAAACCACAGCCAAACGATGGATCACCATCTGTTTTTCTTGGGATCTAATTCTTCCTTAATTTTTTACCAGATCCGCACCTTCTTTCTCTTGTATTACCACTCGCACCACACCGCTAGCACCGCAGCTGACTTTATGACAGCTGTGTAAGAACATATACTCGAATACTGACGATGTAGTCATTTTTTATATCGCACAGAGACAAAACTACAACATATCAAGTATATTCCATATATCGCCCAGCCCTTCTTGACATATTACAGTTGTCTGTTCAACATCTTCCCGCTTGAAGCCAAACCACAGCCACTGCTGTTTTTCTTGGGAATTAATTATTCTTCCTTCATTTGTGAGAAGATTCGCACCTTGTTTCTCTCGTATTACCACTCGCACCGCACCATTAGCACCACAGCTGACGTTACGACAGTATGTGACGTACGTAAGAAGGTGCGCTTGTTTTATGTCTCTGTGAGAAGGAGATACAAGAAATAGTGAGAAGAGCCTGTAATGTATTGCTAGCAACTGTTTGAGAACATATACTCAAATATCACAATATAGTCATTTTCTATAACGTACAGAGACAAAACCGCAATTTATCGAGTATATTCCATGTATCCCCCAGCCCTACTTGACATATTCCAGTTGTCTGTTCAACATCTTCCCGCTTGAAGCCAAACCACCGCCAGACGATGGACCCCCTGCTGTTTTGCTTGGGAATGACTTCTTCCTACTTCATTTGTTAGAAGATTCGCACCTTTTTTCTCTCGTATTACCACTCGCACCACATCTGACGTTACGACAGCTGCGTGAGAATGTGTACTCGAATATAATCATATAGTCATTTTCTATATCGCACAGAGACAAAACCACAACATATTGAGTATTTTCCATGTATCGCCCAGCCCTTCTTGACATATTCCGGTTGTCTGTTCAACATCTTCCCGCTTGAAGCCAAACCACCGCCACTGCTGTTTTTCTTGGGAATTAATTCATCTTCCTTTATTTGTTACTAGATTCGCACCTTCTCTCTCTCGTATTACCACTCGCACCGCACTGCTAGCCCCACAGCTGACGTTACCATGGCGATTCCTCTTGTATGACGTTGCACGCGCGACAGCATGTGACGTATGCAAGAAGGTGCACTTTGTTTTATGTCTCTGTGAGAAGGAGAGACAAGAAAGCAACTGCGTGAGAACGTATACTCGAATATCACGATATAATTATTTTCTATATCGCCCAGCCATACCTCAAACATTTCGCTGACTTTTGTAATAATTTTAGCCGGTTTCCGGAACACATAGCATGTGTTTGCATGTGTGCAGGAGCGGGCGATTAATTAACAATTGATTTAACGCGTCTGTTATCTTGTTTAGCGTGTCGAATAGGTGATGAGATTGTGTTCTCCAGATAAGGCTTTAGCGTCGGCTGTCTGACAGAAAGTTCATCCCCAGGCGCACGTTATCCGCTCGCCGCTACATGCCATGAATGCAATCGCCCTCCATCGTTAAAGGCTCCCCCTCGCCGCCGCTGATTATAATTCAGTGTAGGTAATGAATCAGCGTGGGGTTTAATGTTCTTACATCTGATCCCTCTCACCGCTCCGTTGTAAAGAAACATGGGCCCAGCAGCTTTTGTTTCACCCCCGGGTTTTGTGTCGCACGCACACGCCGGCGTCGTGTTACCCCGGCGCGGTATTTCAGGAGCGATGTCCACGAGCCCGGATGGGCTTGGAGTTTGCGGTGAGACGTGACTTACCTGTGACAGAACGCTAAGAAGGTGTTGGCCAGCTTGGGTTTAATCTGAGTGGGAAGACGTTTTTATTTTGTGTTTATTGTGAGCTGACAGGCAGATGCACTTTTTATGGATAATAATCAGTTTAACCGTCACCGTAGTAAAACCTACAATAGCTGAGTTCAACACTGCTGAACTCAATTAAAAGCTTCACTTTGATGACAACACAATGGAGCCAAACTCGGGCTAGGAAAGAGAGCAAGGGGCCCATAGAAGACGAAACAACGATTGTGAGATCATTTTAAAACGGAAGGATATTGTGTCAAACTCAAATACAGAGTGGGCCAAAATTTAAAACGGAACAAAGCCGTGGGCCAGGGTTGAACAAATTAACCTTTTAATTGGGACCCAAATAAGTTTTCCATTAAATATTGATAAAGCAAGGCTTGAATAGGGCAGCACGGTGGACCAGAGGTTAGTGCATCTGCCTCACAATACGAAGGTCTTGAGTAATCCTGGGTTCAATCCCGGGCTCGGGATCTTTCTGTGTGGAGTTTGCATGTTCTCCCCGTGACTGCGTGGGTTCCCTCGGGTACTCGGGCTTCCTCCCATGGAACAGGCAGAGCTTATATAACGTAATAGTGCAAAATCAACTTTCAAAAAACATCCGTGGTATATTAAATACAATTTAATTTAACCCTTGTATTATGTTGGAAAAAATGACATTGATTATGTTGCGGGTCGTTTTGACCTGTATTGTGTAAATGCACTCGAAACAGTCAAGAAAACAGGTTAAACCAATAACAATTTTATTTTAAGTTATATAAACATTTAGAAAAGTGACATACAATACATTTTTTATGTATTGTATTTATGTTAAGGGTCAATTTGACCCATTTCAGTTTTTGTGTCGATCAAAGTACTGGTTATCCTTACTTTTTCTTGCTGAAATCTGGTGACTTTTCCTCATTTAGGGTCATGAACTGGTGTGTAAAATCTGGACACTTTGTTGTGTAGTGGAATGTTTGTGCAGAGTTTGTATAAAAAGATGACGTTGCGAGTCATTTTGACCCAGGCGCTTTAATGTGGGTAAATAGCTGTTCAGATCCAAAGATAAACATGTCTCCTTGATGTACTTTTTACTTTGATGTGCAATTGTTTGTATTTTGATTGTCTCTGAGACCCAGAGCCAGGTGTGTGAAGAGAGGGAACTTTCTCACACTTGTCCTTGTCTCCTCAGATGTCATCCTTCTGGAGCTCATTTTTGGTGAGTTTGTCAAAGAGATGACATGAGAACAGTGACAAGGACAAGTTTGAGAAAGTTCCCTCTCTTCACACACCTGGCTCTGGCTCTCAGAGGCAATCAAAATACAAACAATTGTACATCAAAGTAAAAAGTACATCAAAGAGACTTGTTTATTTTGGCTATTTACCCACATTAAAGCGTCTGGGTAAAAATGACCCGCAACATCATCTTTGTATACAAACTCTGCATGACATTCCACTACTCAACAAAGTGTCCAGATTTTACACACCAGTTCATGACCCTAGATGAGGAAAAGTCACCAGATTTCAACAAGAAAAAGAAAGGATAACCAGTACTTTGATAAACACAAAAACTGAAATGGGTCAAATTGACCCTCAACATAATAGAAGGGTTAAAAAATGAATGCATCTTTTCTATTTGCAGCCACACTTTTTCCCACAGGCTAATAAATTCGAAAATAAGATAAAAATGAGGAGGGCGCGGTTTGGTGGTAGCAGGGGGTTCTGGGTATTTGTTCTGTTGTGTTTATGTTGTGTTACGGTGCGGATGTTCTCCCGAAATGGGTTTTGTCATTCTTGTTTAATGTGGGTTCACGGCCTGGCGCATATTTGGAACAGTGTTAAAGTTGTTTATATGGCCACCCTCAGTGTGACCTGTATGGCTGTTGACCAAGTATGCTTGGCATTCGCTTATATGTGTGTGAAAGTATTTAATATTTTGTGACTTGGCCAGCACGCTGTTTATATGGAGGTAAAGAGGACATGACGACATGTTGTAGAGCAGTGGTCCCAAACCTTTTTGTAAAAATTTGTCCCGCGGCCCGGGGCGACAGGTGATTCGATAACATGTCCCAGCTGGGCAATCTACTCACCTGCCGCTGACTTCGAGGCTGGACTGTACACACCACCCTCCACAGCAGGCCCGCAGACCACGCCCCCTTCCACAGGCTTTTATTTTGTATTTTTATCATGAGCTAACAGGCAGATGCACTTTTTATTGATATTAATCACCTTCACTGTCATTATCGTAAAACCTCTAATTACCGTGAATTGATTAACTTGGACCCCGACATGAACAAGTTGAAAAACTTATTGGGGTGTTACCATTTAGTGCTCAATTGTACGGAATATGTACTGTACTGTGCAATCTACTAATAAAAGTATCAATCAATCAATCAATGAAAGCTGTCAATCAAGTAAGAAGATGTTCAACACTGCCGAACTCAATTAAAACTTTCTCTTTGATGACAACACTGTGGAGCCAAACTAGGGCTGGGAAAGAGAGCACAGGGCCCAAAGAAGATGAAACAACAAGTTTGAGATTATTCAAAAACGGACGAAAAATGTCTCCATTATCAAACGGAGCTGGCGTTTTGTAATTGAACTACATTCATGATTCAGTACATTGCCAGAAAGCATCGAGTTTGCTGTCCTTTGGGTCCTTCTGACCACAAAGATGCTCTTGTGGGCCCGGTAGTCTGGATAACAAGTCTTTTTATTTTCACAAGCAGTGTGGTTTTGCTTTCCAGCAAAATGTCTCTCGCTCTCATCCTCTGCTCACCACCAACTCACACCCCGTCTCTCGTCCCGGCTGCTGCTAATAAGGACGACAGGTTATTAGATAACAAGATCCAGCTGGGCAATCTACTCACCTGCCACTGACTTCGAGGCAAGACTGTACACACACCGCTCCACAGCAGGCCCGCAGACCACTCCCCCCTCCACAGGCTTTTATTTTGTATTTTTATCTTAACCTAACAGGCAGATGCACTTTTTATGGATACTAATCACTTGAATTGTCACTATAGTAAAACCTCTAATAGCCGTCAATCAAGTGAGAAGATGTTCAACACTGCCAAACTCAATTAAAACTTTCACTTTGATGACAACACTGTGGAGCCAAACTAGGGCTGGGAAAGAGAGCAAGGGGCCCAAAGAAGATGAAACAACAATTTTGAGATCATTTTAAAACGGACTGATATTGTGGTGAAATATTTACACTATCAAACGGAGTTGGTGTTTCGTAACAGCACAACATGGATGATGCAGCAGAAAGCATCCTAAATATTTAGGAGCAGCTCTCCAGCGGGAACCGAGTAAATGTCTGTTTTGGCAGCCAGCGTCATCGTCAATGTTTGAGTTGTACAGCGGATGTTTAATTTAAAGCCATGCGGGATATGTAAGGACACATTTTTATGTTAACGCTAACGAGTTGTTGTCCAAAAATCAAACATCACTCTTCTAATTAAATGTTTAAAAGTGTTTCACTCCTCTAGTTCATTATTTGAATGTGATTGTGTTAAATGTTTAAACACATTGTCACTGAATTAATTATATTTTATCAAAGAGTCAATTTGCTTAGTTTTTCTTTATTATCTACAACTTGGTTTTAGGCTACCAAGTTTATGCAAGTAGCAGTTACAGCTAATACTGCACAGAAGCAGCAACAGCTGTATCGCCACTAAGGAGCTCAATGGGTTCAATAAACAAGCTTGTAACTCAAAACACTCATATCTCAAATGTGTGTGTGTGTGTGTGTGTGTGTGTGTGTGTGTGTGTGTGTGTGTGTGTGTGTGTGTGTGTGTGTGTGTGTGTGTGTGTGTGTGTGTGTGTGTGTGTGTGTGTGTGTAAGTGTAGGTGTGTACAAACCCCGTTTCCATATGAGTTGGGAAATTGTGTTAGATGTAAATATAAACAGAATACAATGATTTGCTAATAATTTTCAAGCCATATTCAGTTGAATATGCTACAAAGACAACATATTTGATGTTCAAATTTGATGTTCATTAACTTTAGAATTTGATGCCAGCAACGCGTGACAAAGAAGTTGGGAAAGGTGGCAATAAATACTGATAAAGTTGGGGAATGCTCATCAAACACTTATTTGGAACATCCCACAGGTGTGCAGGCTAATTGGGAACAGGTGGGTGCCATGATTGGCTATAAAAACAGCTTCCCAAAAATGCTCAGTCTTTCACAAACAAGGATGTTGTGAGGGTCACCACTTTGTAAGCAAATTGTCGAACAGCTTTAGAACATTTTTCAACGAGCTATTGCAAGGAATTTAGGGATTTTACCATCCACTGTCCGTAAAATCATGAAAAGGTTCAGAAAATCCGGAGAAATCACGAGCCTTTGATCCCTCAGGTGGTCCTGCATCAAAAACCGACGTCAGTGTGAAAAGGATATCACCACATGGGCTCAGGAACACTTCATAAAACCACTGTCAGTAACTACAGTTGGTCGCTACATCTGTCAGTGCAAGTTAAAACTCTACTATGCAAAGCAAAACCCTTTTATCAACAATATCCTGAAACACCGCCGGCTTCACTGGGCCCGAGATCATCTAAGATGGACTGATGCAAAGTGGAAAAGTGTTCTGTGGTCTGACGAGTCCACATTTCAAATTATATTTGGAAACTGTGGACGTGGTGTCCTCCGGAACAAAGAGAAAAATAACCATCTGGATTGTTATACGCACAAAGTTCGAAAGCCAGCATGTGTGATGGTATGGGGGTGCATTAGTGCCCAAGGCATGGGTAACTTACACATCTGTGAAGGCACCATTAATGCTGAAAGGTACATACAGGTTTTGGAACAACATATGTTGTCATCCAAGCAACGTTATCATGGACGCCCCTGCTTATTTCAGCAAGACAAGTGTTACAACAGCGTGGCTTGGTAAAAAAAAAAGAGTGCGGGTACTTTCCTGGCCCGCCTGCAGTCCAGACCTGTCTCCCATGGAAAATGTGTGGCGCATTATGAAGCGTAAAATACGACAGCGGAGACCTCGGACTGTTGAAGGACTGAAGCTCTACATAAAACAAGAATGGGAAAGAATTCCACTTTCAAAGCTTCAACAATTAGTTTCCTCAGTTCCCAAACGTTTATTGAGAAAAGGTGATGTAACACAGTGGTGAACATGCCCTTTCCCAACTACTTTGGCATGTGTTGCGGCCATGAAGTTGTAAGTTAATTATTATTTGCTAAAAAAATAAAGTTTATGAGTTCGGACATCAAATATCTTGTCTTTGTAGCATATTCAACTGAATATGGCTTGAAAAGGATTTGCAAATCATTGTATTCTGTTTATATTTACATCTAACACAATTTCCCAACTCATATGGAAACGGGGTTTGTATATATATCTATATATATATGTACATATATATCTATATATATATATATGTATACATATATAGTGTATATGAAAAAAATCACACTTTAAAATCTATTTTTTTACATGTTCTTCATGCATAGACATGTCTATAAAATTAACAACAACGTTTAATAGTTTCCAGTCTGCAAGATGTCCATGTTTTCTGTGTGTTTGCGTGCAGGCAGGATAACAAGACAAGATAACAAGGTAGCCAGCTGCTCTCCTACTAAGGTGCAAACACTGCAGAGTGCATACTTTCCCACTAATGTGGTTGCAGGTTCTCCTTTGTTTTGACGTAACTTATGGTAAGAAAATGCAGTATTGTATTATTATTACCTGTGACTTTTGGAGGCGGGAGGATGTTGTTGTCCTGAGACTGATGGGGACGCCAGGCATCTTGAAAATGGCCATGTTTCTTCTCCAAGTAAATGAGGCCCTTTATTGCCGGTGCCAGTTGCTTACACAGCTGGAGGTTGTTTGGCCCCAAAAAAATAAAAAATAAAAGTCTCTGACACTCGGATTTTTATTGCACTGCAGCAAAAAGGTTTCATTACCATTAGTGTCTGACAAGAGCGATTCAGTTTTTATGTTTGTCAGCATTTGGCAGTATCATCATGCAGCCTATCTGGGATATTGAAGGAGATATTATTCTGACTTTTAAGAATTTCATACATTTGTTTGTGTTTTCTGAGACGAGCGTTATCCCCAGAATGATACGTCTAATTCTCCAACGGCACGCCCACTGTCACATCAATAATTTAAGCATCTCCTTTATTAGTTTTAAATGAGGACTTTAGCATCGGCCCTAAGTATCCCATAAAACTGTTGACAGATTC
The DNA here is from genome assembly GCF_033978795.1 of Nerophis ophidion. Classification (NCBI taxonomy): domain Eukaryota; kingdom Metazoa; phylum Chordata; class Actinopteri; order Syngnathiformes; family Syngnathidae; genus Nerophis; species Nerophis ophidion. Next base: position 75,336,067 of record NC_084619.1, read on the forward strand.
ACATTTTACAGGATCGTTATCTCGCTTCTTTCATCCGTCCTGTGGAATCGCGGGGAGCCCCTTTTCAGCCACTCAAGCCCGAAGAATTCGCTATTGGGAAGCGATCTTTTTGTAGCTGGAGGGAGTAATTATAACTTTAAGGGATGTTTTCAATTATTGAATCAATCAATTGGTCTCACAAGAAATCACTCTTAGCCATACTTTACGTTTCAAATACAAAACCCAAACCAGAGAAGTTGGCACGTTGTGTAAATGCTTAATAATAAACAGAATAAAATGATTTGCAAATCCTTTTAATAATAATAATAATATATTTTATTTGTCAACGTCAAAGTGCTGCAGTGTATTAAAAATAAATAAATGAATAAATAAATAGATAGATAAAAACAAAAACTAGAACAGCTAAATAGCTAAAACTAGTATGCATATATCTTAAAAAGGCCTTTTTAAAAATAAAAAAAAGAATGATTTTAAGCCTTTTTTAAACGCATTCACAGTCTGTGGTGCCCTCAGGTGGTCAGGGAGAGTGTTCCACGGACTGGGAGCGGCGGTGCGGAAAGTTGACAGATTCACATTTTACAGGATCGTTATCTCGCTTCTTTCATCCGTCCTGTGGAATCGCGGGTAGCCCCCTTTCAGCCACTCAAGCCTAAAGAATTCGCTATTGGGAAGCGATCTTTTTGTAGCTGGAGGGAGTAATTATAACTTTAAGGGATGTTTTCAATTATTGAATCAATCAATTGGTCGCACAAGAAACCACTCTTAGCCATACTTTATGTTTCAAATACAAAACCCAAACCAGAGAAGTTGGCACGTTGTGTAAATGCTTAATAATAAACAGAATAACATTATTTTTAAATCTTTTTAATAATAATAATAATAATATATTTTATTTGTCAACGTCAAAGTGCTACAGTGCATTAAAAATAAATACATAAATAAATAAATAGATAAAAACAAAAACTAGAACAGCTAAATAGCTAAAACTAGTATGCATATATCTTAAAAAAGGCTTTTTAAAAAAAGAAAAAAAAAAGAATGTTTTTTAAGCCTTTTTTAAAAGCATTCACAGTCTGTGGTGCCCTCAGGTGGTCAGGGAGAGTGTTCCACGGACTGGGAGCGGCGGTGCGGAAATCCCGATCTCCCATTGTTCGTAGCTTTGTCCTCAGAGGTTGGAGGAGGTTAGCCTGTCCGTGTGGAGGATTTGGGGGTGTGTAGTTCTTTGAGGTAGAGGGGGGGCTTTTCTATGGAGGCACTGGTGGGTGAGTAGGGGGTCTTTGAATTCCATCCTGAGTGGAACAGGAAGCCAGTGAAGGGATATGAGAGTTGGTGTGATATGGTCATATTTCAACCTTTCAATTTATATTCAGTTAAATAAACTTCAAAGAGAAGATATGTAATGTTCAAGCTAGGGTTGCACGGTATACCGATATTAGTTTAGTACCGCCACACTAATGAATCATATTTGGTACTGTATCGGTCCTGCATCAGAACATCTTCTTTCATTTAAAAAAATGTACATAATGTTTATAAACCCAGTAAATATGTCCCTGGACACATGAGGACTTTGAATATGAGCAATGTATGATCCTGTAACTACTTGGTATCGATATTGATACCCACATTTGTGGTATCATCCAAAACGTATGTAAATTATCAAATAACAGCAGAATAAGTGATTATTATATTTTTAACACAAGTGTTAAAAATATTAGCAGATATTAACAGTATATTAACAAATAGATTCATAATATTTTTTTTTACAGTTTTTCCTTTTGAATGTTGACAAAATAATAGGTAGATAAAAGACACAATTAGGAGCCTTTGTTTGTTTATTTACTATTAAAAGACAAATTGTCTAGTATGTTTCATATTTTATTTAAGGACAAACTTGCAATAAGAAAAATGTTTAATGTACCCTAATATTTTTTTGGGTTGTTAAAATAAAGCCAATAATTCAATGTCAGTGTTTTCCCCAGAATATTTGTTAGTTAAGGTGTTGTCTCTCCAGGGGGAAGGACAGGTGGTGAAGTAGGCCGGCTTCGTCGCGTTAAGAAGTCTACAATTTTTGGTTGTGTTTTCCGCTTCGTAGGCTAAATGGCAATATATGATATACATACCTCTATTTTTTTCTGTAAAGTAAAAACAAAACACAAAACCGTCTTGGTTACCTGAGTTACTAAGATGGTTGTGTGGGTGGGACAATGCTGGGTGCTGCAGAGACGTACTGACAGAGGCAGAGGCAGTACGAAGCGTAGCAGCTTGTTAAGACTTTAGATTAGCACCAAATGACGATATAAATATTTTTAATAAAGTCAAATAAGGCAACAAGTGAAGTATCCTACACTTCTCTTTTGTAAAGTACATTTGAACAGGGGCAACTACATCAACTATGTGATTTGCCTGAGAAGCTGGAAAAGACAAACATATATAAAGTGGGGCAAAAAAGTATTTAGTCAGCCAGCGATTGTGCAAATTCTCCCACTTCAAAGGATGACAGAGGTCTGTCATTTTCATCATAGGTACACTTCAACTGTGAGAGACAGAATGTGAAACAAAAATCCAGGAATTCACATTGTAGGAATTTTAAAGAATTTATTTGTAAATGATGGTGGAAAATAAGTATTTGGTCAACCATTCAAAGCTCTCACTGATGGAAGGAGGTTTTGGCTCCAAATCTCAGGATACATGGCCCCATTCATTCTTTCCTTAACACGGATCAATCGTCCTGTCCCCTTAGCAGAAAAACAGCCCCAAAGCATGATGTTTCCACCCCCATGCTTCACAGTAGGTATGGTGTTCTTGTGATGCAACTCAGTATTCTTCTTCCTCCAAACACCACCAGTTGAGTTTATACCAAAAAGTTATATTTTGGTTTCATCTGACCACATGACATTCTCCCAATCCTTTGCTGTATCATCCATGTAATCCCTCTATTGTAACCCATCAGGGTTACAATAGAGGGGTTACAATAGAGGTTTTTTTTTAAATCCTGCACCCGCTTGCTTTCCAGAAAGTGTCCTTTTGTCCATGTCAGGCACACTCTTGCTCTCACGCCAGCTACCCCAACCTCTCTCCTCCCGGCTGCTGCTTGCACAGGGCGACAGGTGATGAGACAACAGGGCCCACCTGGGCCATCTACACACTAGTCGCTGTCTTCGAGGCCGGTCCTGGCACACCCTGAATCAAAAATGAAATTTTGAGTTGTAAGATTGACGTCCCGTCACTTGACGGTTGCGTCCTCTACTAAATACAAAATCTGTGTTAGTGGGCGGGACAATCATTCTGCATTTTCCTTGATGACAAATTGAATTTGCTACAAAACAACAACACTTCATCCTTCCTCATCCATCACACTAAAAGTAAAATAAGTGTCTTTTGAAACTTGAAGACTGATTCCTCTTGTGCAGTCTTTTCCAATTCCGTCACAAGTTGTCAAAGTCATGCTATAAAAATCATTCATCAAGGGAGTCGCATCAAAAACTCAGCCCCCCCCCCCCCTCAACGTGACTCATGGTTCACTGTGGGAAGACCAATTTGCTTTCAGTGCTCTTGACTGGAAAATATCTCTTTTTGCTTTTTTTCCTGATTAAGAGGAAGGATTTGACGGTGGAACGGTTGAAGTGGGTTGAAAAATGTGGGAGGAGTAGTCGCTTGAAAAAAAGAGTTTGAGAAAACGGGAATTCTGGAAATTCCTGGAATTTTTAAGAACTTGCAATGACCAGGATGCATGTAATGTGTTGAAGTTGGAACTGTTTGAATCGGATAAAAAATGTGGGAGTTGTGGAACTTTGAAAAATGTCTAATTTTTTTTCAATGGGAATTTCATGGAAATTTGGGAATTTCGGAAAAAGTGGGAATTTTGGGGGAAATTTCTAAATACTTTGAATGTTCTGAATGAGTTGGTGTTGGAATTTTTCAAATCCGCCGAGAAATGTTGTAGTAACATTTTTTTGAGAAATAGTGTTACAGGATTCCTGGAATTTCGACAAAACCGGGATTTTTTTTCCAGTTCAAAAAACAACTTTGCTTTTTTTCCTGATTAAGAGGAATGATTTGACGGTGGAACGGTTGAAGTGTGTTGAAAAATGTGGGAGGAGTAGTCGCTTGAAAAAAAGAGTTTGAGAAAATGGGAATTCTGGAAATTCCTGGAATTTTTATGAACTTGCAATGACCAGGATGCATGTAATGTGTTGAAGTTGGAACTGTTTGAATCGGATAAAAAATGTGGGAGTTGTGGAACTTTGAAAAATGTCTAATTTTTTTTCAATGGGAATTTCATGGAAATTTGGGAATTTCGGGAAAAGTGGGAATTTTGGGGGAAATGTCTAAATACTTTGAATGTTCTGAATGAGTTGGTGTTGGAATTTTTCAAATCCATCGAGAAATGTAGCAACATTTTTAATTGAGAAATAGTTTTACGGAATTCCTGGAATTTCGACAAAGCCGGGATTTTTTTTTTCCAGTTCAAAAAACAACTTTGCTTTTTTTTCCTGATTAAGAGGAATGATTTGACGGTGGAACGGTTGAAGTGGGTTGAAAAATGTGGGAGGAGTAGTCGCTTGAAAAAAAGAGTTTGAGAAAACGGGAATTCTGGAAATTCCTGGAATTTTTATGAACTTGCAATGACCAGGATGCATGTAATGTGTTGAAGTTGGAACTGTTTGAATCGGATAAAAAATGTGGGAGTTGTGGAACTTTGAAAAATGTCTCATTTTTTTTCAATGGGAATTTCATGGAAATTTGGGAATTTCGGGAAAAGTGGGAATTTTGGGGGAAAATTCTTAATACTTTGAATGTTCTGAATGAGTTGGTGTTGGAATTTTTCAAATCCATCGAGAAATGTAGCAACATTTTTAATTGAGAAATAGTTTTACGGAATTCCTGGAATTTCGACAAAGCCGGGATTTTTTTTTTTCCAGTTCAAAAAACAACTTTGCTTTTTTTTCCTGATTAAGAGGAATGATTTGACGGTGGAACGGTTGAAGTGGGTTGAAAAATGTGGGAGGAGTAGTCGCCTGAAAAAAAGGGTTTTTAAGAAACGGGAATTCTGGAAATTCCTGGAATTTTTATGAACTTGCAATGACCAGGATGCATGTAATGTGTTGAAGTTGGAACTGTTTGAATCGGATAAAAAATGTGGGAGTTGTGGAACTTTGAAAAATGTCTAATTTTTTTTCAATGGGAATTTCATGGAAATTTGGGAATTTCGGGAAAAGTGGGAATTTTTGGGGACATTTCTAAATACGTTGAATGTTCTGAATGAGTTGGTGTTGGAATTTTTCAAATCCGTCGAGAAATGTAGTAACATTTTTAATTGAGAAATAGTGTTACGGGATTCCTGGAATTTCGGGGAAAAACTGGATTTTTTTTTCCAGTTCAAAAAACAACTTTGCTTTTTTTCCTGATTAAGAGGAATGATTTGACGGTGGAACGGTTGAAGTGGGTTGAAAAATGTGGGAAGAGTAGTCGCTTGAACAAAAGAGTTTGAGAAAACGGGAATTCTGGAAATTCCTGGAATTTTTATGAACTTGCAATGACCAGGATGCATGTAATGTGTTGAAGTTGGAACTGTTTGAATCGGATAAAAAATGTGGGAGTTGTGGAACTTTGAAAAATGTCTCATTTTTTTTCAATGGGAATTTCATGGAAATTTGGGAATTTCGGGAAAAGTGGGAATTTTTGGGGAAAATTCTAAATACTTTGAATGTTCTGAATGAGTTGGTGTTGGAATTTTTCAAATCCATCGAGAAATGTTGTAGTAACATTTTTAATTGAGAAATAGTGTTACGAGATTCCTGGAATTTCGGGAAAACCGGCATTTCTTTTTTCCAGTTCAAAAAAAAACTTTGCTTTTTTTTCCTGATTAAGAGGAAGGATTTGACGGTGGAACGGTTGAAGTGGGTTGAAAAATGTGGGAGGAGTAGTCGCATGAAAAAAGGGTTTGGAAAAAACGGGAATTCTGGAAATTCCTGGAATTCTTTTGGAACTTGCAAAAATAATAGTTTGAATGACCAGGGTTTGTTAAACGCATGTAGTGCTGAATTTGACCGTTAGGGGGCGACAAAGCTACACCTTAATTGTGTTAGACCACGTGTGTGTGCAATGTTTGTTTCTATTTTACTTATGTAACTTGTGGCGACTTGTCCAGGGTGTACCCCGCCTTCAGCCCGATTGTAGCTGAGATAGGCGCCAGCACCCCCCGCGACCCCAAAAGGGAATAAGCGGTAGAAAATGGATGGATGGATGGAACTTACAAAATAAGCATTATTTAAGTAATGTGTATATATCAGTCCTACAAACCCAAATAAAGGTAGACGTACTAAGAACTAATAAGACCAATGTTTGATCCTGTAACTACTTGGTATCGGATCGATACCCAAATTCGCGGTATCATCCAAAATAAACACGGGGTTGACTACAGCCACAGTTAATTTAGAGATTAGAGCAGTTGCAGCCGAGTAGTTCAATTTATTTTACTTATATTTCTTCAAGTCTCGGACTGCAACTGATGATTATTTTGACGGTTGAATAGCCGTAAACAAATATTATTGATTAGTTGGCTAATTAGCTTTGTAAGTACAAACCCCGTTTCCATATGAGTTGTGAAGTTGTGTTGGATGTAAATATAAACAAAATACAATGATTTGCAAATCCTTTTCAAGCCATATTCAGTTGAATATGCTACAAAGACAACATATTTCATGTTCAAACTCATAAACTTTTTTTTTTTGCAAATAATCATTAACTTTAGAATTTGATGCCAGCAACACGTGACAAAGAAGTTGGGAAAGGTGGCGATAAATACTGAAAAAGTTGAGGAATGCTCATCAAACACTTATTTGGAACATCCCACAGGTGTGCAGGCTAATTGGGAACAGGTGGGTGCCATGATTGGCTATAAAAACAGCTTCCCCAAAAAATGCTCAGTATTTCACAAGAAAGGATGGGGCGAGGTACACCCCTTTGTCCACAACTGTGTGAGCAAATAGTCAAACAGTTTATGAACAACCTTTCTCAAAGTGACATTGCAAGAAATTTAGGGATTTCAACATCTACGCTCCATAATATCATCAAAAGGTTCAGAGAATCTGGAGAAATCACTCCACGTAAGCGGCATGGCCGGAAACCAACATTGAATGACCGTGACCTTCCATCCCTCAGACGGCACTGTATCAAAAACCCACATCATTCTCTAAAGGATATCACCACATGGGCTCAGGAACACTTCAAAAAACCACTGTCACTAAATAAAGTCTGTTGCAACATCTGTAAGTGCAAGTTAAAGCTCTACTATGCAAAGCGAAAGCCATTTATCAACAACATCCAGAAACTCCGCCAGCTTCTCTGGGCCCGAGATCATCTAAGATGGACTGATGCAAAGTGGAAAAGTGTTCTGTGGTCTGACGAGTCCACATTTCAAATTGTTTTTGGAAATATTCGACATCGTGTCATCTGGACAAAAGGGGAAGCAAACCATCCAGACTGTTATCGACACAAAGTGTAAAAGCAAGCA
>NC_084619.1:75348582-75383582 GCF_033978795.1 Nerophis ophidion
GTTGCAAGGGGCATTTTTACCGCTGTGTTACATGGCCTTTCCTTTTAACAACACTTGGCAAACGTTTGGGAACTGAGGAGACACATTTTTGAAGCTTTTCAGGTGTAATTCGTTCCCATTCTTGCTTGATGTACAGCTTAAGTTGTTCAACAGTCCGGGGTCTCCGCTGTCGTATTTTACGCTTCATATTGCGCCACACATTTTCCATGGGAGACAGGTCTTGACTGCAGGCAGGCCAGTGTAGTACCCACACTCTTGTACTTTGAAGCCACGCTGTTGTAACACTTGTCTTGCTGAAATAAGCAGGGGCGTCCATAATAACGTTGCTTGGATGACAACATATGTTGTTCCAAAACCTGTATGGGCCGTTCAGCATTAATGGTGCCTTCACAGATGTGTAAGTTACCCATGCCTTGGGCACTAATACACCCCCATACCATCACACATGCTGGCTTTTACACTCTGCGCCTATAACAATCCAATTCTTCTCCTCTTTGGGTCCTAGGACAATTTTAAATGTGGACTCGTCAGACCGCAAAACACTTTTCCACTTTGCATCAGTCCATCTTAGATGAGCTCGGGCCCAGCAAAGACCGGCGGTGTTTCTGGGTGTTGTTGATAAATGGCTTTTGCTTTGCGTAGTACAATTTTAACTCGCACTGACAGATATGGCGACCGACTGTAGTTACTGAAAGTGGTTTTCTCAAGTGTTCCTTAGCCAATGTGGCGATATCCTTTACACATTGATGTCGGTTTTTGATCCAGTAACGCCTGAGGGATCGAAGGTCCGTAATATCATCGCTTACGTGCTGTGATTTTTCCAGGTTGTCTGAACCGTAGATGGTGAAATCCCTAAATTCCTCGCAAAAGCTCACTGAGGGATATTGTTCTTAAACTGTCGGACAATTTGCTCACGCATTTGTTGACAAAGTGGTGACCCTCACCCCCGTCCTTGTTTGTGAATGACTGAGCATTTCGTGGAAGCTGTTTTTATACCCAATCATGGCACCCACCTGTTCCCAATGAGCCTGTACCAAATAAGTGTTTGATGAGCATTCCTCATTTTTTTTTCGGTCTTTTTAGCCACTTGTGCCAGCTTTTTGAAAAATATTGCAGGCATCAAATTCCAAATGAGCTAATATTTGCCCAAAAAAAATAATATTTCTCAGTTCGAATGTTAAATATCTTGTCTTTGCTGTCTGTTCAATTAAATATGAATTTAAAAGGATTTGCAAATCAATCAATCAATCAATCAATGTTTACTTATATAGCCCTAAATCACTAGTGTCTAAAAGGGCTGCACAAACCACTACGACATCCTCGGTAGGCCCACATAAGGGCAAGGAAAACTCACACCCAGTGGGACGTCGGTGACAATGATGACTATGAGAACCTTGGAGAGGAGGAAAGCAATGGATGTCGAGCGGGTCTAACATGATACTGTGAAAGTTCAATCCATAATGGATCCAACACAGTCGCAAGAGTCCAGTCCAAAGCGGATCCAACACAGTCGCGAGAGTCCCGTTCACAGCGGAGCCAGCAGGAAACCATCCCAAGCGGAGGCGGATCAGCAGCGCAGAGATGTCCCCAGCCGATACACAGGCAAGCAGTACATGGCCACCGGATCGGACCGGACCCCCTCCACAAGGGAGAGTGGGACATAGGAGAAAAAGAAAAGAAACGGCAGATCAACTGGTCTAAAAAGGGAGTCTATTTAAAGGCTAGAGTATACAAATGAGTTTTAAGGTGAGACTTAAATGCTTCTACTGAGGTGGCATCTCGAACTGTTACCGGGAGGGCATTCCAGAGTACTGGAGCCCGAACGGAAAACGCTCTATAGCCCGCAGACTTTTTTTGGTATTCTGTTTTTATTTACCATTTAAACAACATAAATGGTAAATAATGTCATTAAGGGAATTCATCTCATATCCAAGAGCTAAATGCAGCAACCATTGTGTTTATTCTTAAGGGGCAGTACTATAGGAATGGAACTTGGGTGTACTTTAGGAGTAGTCCGTGTACAGCTTGTACCCGGCACGTCCAAACATCGTCCAAAGCGACAGTGACATAGTTTTCCAGCACTGCCTGAAACTTCTTGAGCAGAGAATCCCCCAGAGCGGCACAGACTGTTACCGGGATCCACGTCTCCATGATGACATCAGTGGTGGATGTTAGGCAGCTACTCCCCCGCCTTTCCTTCGCTTGAGAACGCCTCACTGGGGCTCACTCGGGTTGAGGCGGTCAGGGAATACACTCGGCTACTCCATCACCTTCACTTTTAGCTCGCCGAGCAAGGCACTTTTCATCCTGGACGCGTTTAACTTCCTAATCATGGTCACAGTACTTACTGGAGTTCATGATGTCTCATTTTCAGTGGATTTTAAATACAATTGAGCTTATTTTAGTGGCGTAAATTAAGAATGTTACTTTGTGGATATTGATCATGCAATTATGTTCCGAGATTACGTACATGTTATTAATAATTGAAAAAAAAACTCTGCAATTATGTATTTTAAAGAGAAAAAGTCATACCGTATTTCCTTGAATTGCCGCCGGGGTGCTAATTAATTTAAAACCTCTTCTCACTCCGGCACTTACCAAAGGCATGCGGTAAATTTAGGCCTGTGTTTATACATTTGAGTGTGATGTAAGGATACCACCATTAAAAGCACATTTAATAAATAAAAAACGTTATTATGGTCTTACCTTCGCAGGTCCTTCTGATCAAAAGCATGGATAACTTGTTTATAGAAGTCTTCCTTATCTTTCTTCAGGTTTAAAAGTCTCTCTGTCTCGATGGAGATCTTCCTTTATTACCTCCTGCTTCGATTGAAAGTCCAGTTTAGAAAACTGTTGTTTTCTTTAGATATGTAATCCTCCATGTTAAAAGTGCAAGCGAGAGGAAAACATAAACGACCGCTGCTCACTCTTGCTGCTTGTTGTCACTTCTTCTGCAGCCGAGTAGTCGCAAGAAGGAGGCGGGAGTCATTTAATGACTCATATTTGACACACGCAGCTACGGTATATTAATAAAACATAGCTGCTTACTGTTCTTTTTAGCATATTCAATAGCTTGGACCTTAAATCCTACTGAATAGCTCTTAATCTTCTTCCCTTTATGCGATTTCAAATGATTGAAATCAGCCTCCTCCATTTTGAAAATGATGACAGGTGAAGTGTCACTCGTGACGTGACGAGTTTGACCCAGGGGAAATTCTAGACATGCGCTAATAAAAATTATATTTTGCGAAACCAGTTTGACCCGGTGTTAATCCTGAGCCGGCGGTAATGCTAAGCATAGTTCGGTTGGTAGAGTGGCCGTGCCAGCAACTTGAGGGTTGCAGGTTCGATTCCCGCTTCCGCCATTCTAGTCACTGCCGTTGTGTCCTTGGGCAAAACACTTTACCCACCTGCTCCCAGTGCCACCCACACTGGTTTAAATGTAACTTAGATATTGGGTTTCACTATGTAAAGCACTTTGAGTCACTAGAGAAAAGCACTATATAAATATAATTCACTTCACTTAATTCACTTCACTAATTATTTTGCGAAACGAGTTTGACCCGGCAGTAATTCTAGGCAGGCGCATACTATATATTCAAGGAAATACGGTATACGTTATTCCATGCTGGTGCTACTGAAAACATCTCATTGTGCAAAATGTGAAGGTTTTAAGTAGACCTGAATGTGATGTCTAGAACGGCTGCGTTCTTCCTGTCATGACCTGTGGTCTGGATTATGTTTTTGTAATTTTTTTTTAGTTTTAGTTCCTGTTTGCGCTCACTTGTTTGTTTAGTTGCCATGGCGACTCATTAGTTTCACCTGCCGCTGGTGTTCTGAAACACACCTGCTCTAAATTAGAGACTATTATTCAAGCCTGTCTTTGCCTGTTAATCGTCATGGCGTCATCGCTCTTTTCATGCCACAGTTCATGCTTTTCGTTCCATGTCCTATTCCAAGCTTTTTTGCTAGTTATTTGTTTCATGCCACAGTAAGTCGTGTTTATTTCCTGCCACAGTTAAGGGAGTTTTTGCATGTTATTTTCTCGAAGATTAATGAAATATATTCCTACCTGCTACCCTTGTCTGGAAAAGTCTGTCTGCATCCCAGGAGAACAATCTTCGCAGCCATCTGCGAAACCACCCCTGTTTTGACACTTCCATAGGAGGAGCCCTACCCAGACACTCAACATATACCTACTTAGTGGCCTAGTGGTTAGAGTGTCCACCCTGAGATCTGGAGATTGTGAGTTCAAACCCCGGCTGAGTCATACCAAAGACTATAACAATGGGACCCATTACCTCTGATCACTTGGCCCGGCCACAGGTGTTTAAAAACAAGCACTTAGGCATGGAGACTCTTTCTGCAAACATTTGTGAAGGAACGGGCCGCTCTCAGTGATTTCCAGCGTGGAAGTGTCAAAAAAATGCCACCTGTGCAACAAATGGGATAACATGTATTCAATGTTGGCTTTGACCTTGATTTGACTGTTGAAATTTAGTCATTTCCCAACAAATATTCTACAACACAAATATATGCTTTTTGATAACATTTATTCAATGTTGGCTTCTGACCTTGATTTGACCGTTGAAGTTTAGTCATTTCCCAACCAATATTCTACAAAGTTGAAACAACATGCGTTTAGACAAAGTTTTTTCAATGTCTGGTTGTGACGCTGATTTGACCTTGAATGTTGGTCATTATCCAACCAATATTCTACAACACAAATACAACATTGAAACAACATGCCTTTTCACAACGTTTACTCAACGTTGGGTTCTGAACTTGATTTCACCGTTGAAATTTGGTCATTTCCCAACCACTATTCTACAACATTGAAACAACATGCTTTTTGACAACGTTTATTCAATGCCAGGTTTTGATGCTGATTTGACCATTGAAATTTGGCCATTTCCCAACCATTATTCAACAACACAAATACAACGTTGAAACAACATGCTTTTTGAAAACATTTATTCAATGTTGGGTTCTGAACTTGATTTGACCGTTGAAATTTGATCATTTCCCAACCAATATTTTTCAACACAAATATATGCTTTTTAATAACGTTTATTCAATGTCGGGTTCTGACCTTGATTTCACCGTTGAAATTTGGTCATCTCTCAAAAAATATTGTACAACATTGGAACAACATGCTTTTTGATGACGTTTATTCAATGTCTGGTTGTGACGCTGATTTGACCGTTGAAATTTGGTCATTTTCTAAACAGTATTCTCAAACACAAATACAACGTTGAAACAACATGCTTTTTGAAAATGTTTATTCAATGTTGGCTTCTGACCTTGATTTGACTGTTGAAATTTGATCATTTCCCAACCAATATTTTACAACACAAATATATGCTTTTGGATAACGTTTATTCAATGTCGGGTTCTGAACTTGATTTCACCGTTGAAATTTGGTCATTTCCCCCAAAATATTTTCCAACATTGGAAAAACATGCTTTTTGATGACATTTATTCAATGTCTGGTTGTGACGCTGATTTCACCGTTGAAATTTGGTCATTTCCCAACCACTATTCTACAACATTGAAACAACATGCCTTTTGACAACGTTTATTCAATGCCAGGTTTTGATGCTGATTTGACCATTGAAATTTGGCCATTTCCCAACCATTATTCTACAACACAAATACAACGTTGAAACAACATTTTTCAACACAAATATATGCTTTTTAATAACGGTAATTCAATGTCGGGTTCTGACCTTGATGTCACCGTTGAAATTTGGTCATTTCCCAAAAATATTCTACAACATTGGAACAACATGCTTTTTGATGACGTGTATTCAATGTTTGGTTGTGACGCTGATTTGACCGTTGAATTTTGGTCATTTTCCAAACAGTATTCTACAACTCAAATACAACGTTGAAACAACATAGTTTTTGAAAATGTTTATTTAATGCTGGGTTCTGACCTTGATTTGAACGTTGAAATTTGGCCATTTCCCAACCAATATTTTACAACACAAATACGTTGAAACAACATGCTTTTTGACTTTTATTCAATGTTGGGTTCTGAACTTGATTTCACCGTTGAAATTTGGTCATTTCCCCAAAAATATTCTCCAACATAGGAACAACATGCTTTTTGATGACATTTATTCAATGTCTGGTTGTGACGCTGATTTGACAGTTGAAATTTGGTCATTTTCCAAACAGTATTCTCAAACACAAATACAACGTTGAAACAACATGCTTTTTGAAAATGTTTATTCAATGTTGGGTTCTGAACTTGATTTCACCGTTGAAATTTGGTCATTTCCCAACCAATATTTTACAACACAAATACGTTGAAACAACATGCTTTTTGACTTTTATTCAATGTTGGGTTCTGAACTTGATTTCACCGTTGAAATTTGGTCATTTCCCCAAAAATATTCTCCAACATAGGAACAACATGCTTTTTGATGACGTTTATTCAATGTCTGGTTGTGACGCTGATTTGACAGTTGAAATTTGGTCATTTCCCAAACAGTATTCTCAAACACAAATACAACGTTGAAACAACATGCTTTTTGAAAATGTTTATTCAATGTTGGGTTCTGAACTTGATTTCACCGTTGAAATTTGGTCATTTCCCAACCACTATTCTACAACATTGAAACAACATGCTTTTTGACAACGTTTATTCAATGCCAGGTTTTGACGCTGATTTGACCGTTGAAATTTGGCCATTTCCCAACCATTATTTTACAACACAAATACAACGTTGAAACAACATGCTTTTTGAAAACATTTATTCAATGTTGGGTTCTGAACTTGATTTGACCGTTGAAATTGAGTCATTTCCCAACCAATATTTTACAACACAAATGTATGCTTTTTGATAACGGTAATTCAATGTCGGGTTCTGACCTTGATGTCACCGTTGAAATTTGGTCATTTCCCCAAAAATATTCTCCAACATAGGAACAACATACTTTTTGATGACGTGTATTCAATGTCTGGTTGTGACGCTGATTTGACAGTTGAAATTTGGTCATTTTCCAAACAGTATTCTCAAACACAAATACAACGTTGAAACAACATGCTTTTTGAAAATGTTTATTTAATGTTGGGTTCTGAACTCGATTTGACCGTTGAAATTTGGCCATTTCCCAACCAATATTTTACAACACAAATACAACGTTGAAACAACATGCTTTTTGAAAATGTTTATTCAATGTTGGGTTCTGAACTTGATTTCACCGTTGAAATTAGGTCATTTTGTACCAATATTCTACAACACAAATATATTATGCTTTTTTGACAACGTTTATTCAACGTTGGGTTCTGAACTTGACTTCACCGTTGAAATTTGGTCATTTCCCAACCACTATTCTACAACATTGAAACAACATGCTTTTTGACAACGTTTATTCAATGCCAGGTTTTGACGCTGATTTGACCGTTGAAACTTGGCCATTTCCCAACCAACATTCTACAACACAAATACAACGTTGAAACAACAGGCTTTTTGGCTTTTATTCAATGTTGGGTTCTGAACTTGATTTGACCGTTGAAATTTGATCATTTCCCAACCAATATTTTACAACACAAATATATGCTTTTTGATAACGTTTATTCAATGTTGGGTTCTGACCTTGATTTCACCGTTGAAATTAGGTCATTTTGTACCAATATTCTACAACACAAATATATTATGCTTTTTTGACGTTTGTTCAACGTTGGGTTCTGAACTTTATATCACTGTTGAAATTTGGTCATTTCCCAACCAATATTCTACAACATTGAAACAACCTACTTTTTGACAACGTTTATTCAATGTCTGGTTTTGACGCTGATTTGACCGTTGAAATTTGGCCATTTCCCAACCAATATTCTACAACATTGGAACAACATGCTTTTTGATGACGTTTATTCAATGTTTGGTTGTGACGCTGATTTGACAGTTGAATTTTGGTCATTTTCTAAACAGTATTCTCAAACACAAATACAACTTTGAAACAACATAGTTTTTGAAAATGTTTATTCAATGTTGGCTTCTGACCTTGATTTGACCATTGAAATTGAGTCATTTCCCAACCAATATTTTACAACACAAATATATGCTTTTGGATAACGTTTATTCAATGTCGGGTTCTGAACTTGATTTGACCGTTGAAATTTGGTCATTTCCCCAAAAATATTCTCCAACATTGGAACAACATGCTTTTTGATGACATTTATTCAATGTCTGGTTGTGACGCTGATTTGACAGTTGAAATTTGGTCATTTTCCAAACAGTATTCTCAAACACAAATACAACGTTGAAACAACATGCTTTTTGAAAATGTTTATTTAATGTTGGGTTCTGAACTCGATTTGACCGTTGAAATTTGGCCATTTCCCAACCAATATTTTACAACACAAATACAACGTTGAAACAACATGCTTTTTGAAAATGTTTATTCAATGTTGGGTTCTGACCTTGATTTCACCGTTGAAATTAGGTCATTTTGTACCAATATTCTACAACACAAATATATTATGCTTTTTTGACAACGTTTATTCAACGTTGGGTTCTGAACTTGACTTCACCGTTGAAATTTGGTCATTTCCCAACCACTATTCTACAACATTGAAACAACATGCTTTTTGACAACGTTTATTCAATGTCAGGTTTTGATGCTGATTTGACCGTTGAAATTTGGCCATTTCCCAACCAATATTCAACAACACAAATACAACGTTGAAACAACATGCTTTTTGAAAACATTTATTCAATGTTGGGTTCTGAACTTGATTTGACCGTTGAAATTGAGTCATTTCCCAACCAATATTTTACAACACGAATATATGCTTTTTGATAACGTTTATTCAATGTCGGGTTCTGAACTTGATTTCACCGTTGAAATTTGGTCATTTCCCCAAAAATATTCTACAACATTGGAAAAACATGCTTTTTGATGACATTTATTCAATGTCTGGTTGTGACGCTGATTTGACAGTTGAAATTTGGTCATTTTCCAAACAGTATTCTCAAACACAAATACAACGTTGAAACAACATGCTTTTTGAAAATGTTTATTTAATGTTGGGTTCTGAACTCGATTTGACCGTTGAAATTTGGCCATTTCCCAACCAATATTTTACAACACAAATACAACGTTGAAACAACATGCTTTTTGAAAATGTTTATTCAATGTTGGGTTCTGAACCTGATTTCACCGTTGAAATTAGGTCATTTTGTACCAATATTCTACAACACAAATATATTATGCTTTTTTGACAACGTTTATTCAACGTTGGGTTCTGAACTTGACTTCACCGTTGAAATTTGGTCATTTCCCAACCACTATTCTACAACATTGAAACAACATGCTTTTTGACAACGTTTATTCAATGTCAGGTTTTGATGCTGATTTGACCGTTGAAATTTGGCCATTTCCCAACCAATATTCAACAACACAAATACAACGTTGAAACAACATGCTTTTTGAAAACATTTATTCAATGTTGGGTTCTGAACTTGATTTGACCGTTGAAATTGAGTCATTTCCCAACCAATATTTTACAACACGAATAAATGCTTTTTGATAACGTTTATTCAATGTCGGGTTCTGAACTTGATTTGACCGTTGAAATTTGGTCATTTCCCCAAAAATATTCTCCAACATAGGAACAACATGCTTTTTGATGACATTTATTCAATGTCTGGTTGTGACGCTGATTTGACCGTTGAAATTTGGTCATTTTCCAAACAGTATTCTCAAACACAAATACAACGTTGAAACAACATGCTTTTTGAAAATGTTTATTCAATGTTGGGTTCTGAACTTGATTTCACCGTTGAAATTAGGTCATTTTGTACCAATATTCTACAACACAAATATATTATGCTTTTTTGACAACGTTTATTCAACGTTGGGTTCTGAACTTGACTTCACCGTTGAAATTTGGTCATTTCCCAACCACGATTCTACAACATTGAAACAACATGCTTTTTGACAACGTTTATTCAATGCCAGGTTTTGACGCTGATTTGACCGTTGAAATTTGGTCATTTCCCAACCATTATTTTACAACACAAATACAACGTTGAAACAACATGCTTTTTGAAAATGTTTATTCAATGTTGGGTTCTAAACTTGATTTGACCGTTGAAATTGAGTCATTTCCCAACCAATATTTTACAACACGAATATATGCTTTTTGATAACGTTTATTCAATGTCGGGTTCTGAACTTGATTTCACCGTTGAAATTTGGTCATTTCCCCAAAAATATTCTACAACATTGGAAAAACATGCTTTTTGATGACATTTATTCAATGTTTGGTTGTGACGCTGATTTGACCGTTGAAATTTGGTCATTTTCCAAACAGTATTCTCAAACACAAATACAACGTTGAAACAACATGCTTTTTGAAAATGTTTATTTAATGTTGGCTTCTGACCTTGATTTGACCGTTGAAATTTGGTCATTTCCTGTACGTATAATCAATGTAAATGTGAGGTGCTTGCCGGTTAATTTTATTTTCAGACCGGCCCAAAAATATCACTCGCCAAGTTATTGTGTAACGGGGTCACACATCACGACATTGTGAGGATCTTGAGAAATGACCGCAGTAATTTCACTCGATCTGCGGCGATCTGTCACATTCACGTCCTTGGTTGGTGTTGATTTCTTGCCAGCGCTCTTATTTTGGTTCCATTTCCTGTTTGACTTACTGAGTGCAGTTTCCCCTCACCTGCTGCTGATTGGCAGCCTGGCCACACCGGTTGTCAATCAGCTGGCTGCTATTTATGCCTGCCTCGCCCTCCAGTCAGGGCTCAGTGATTGGTTTCCTGGTGTCCTCTCTCCTGTTATCCTATTAAAGTCATGTTTTCCTGTATCTTGGGGTTCACCACCAACAGATTATGACACGATCGAGTCTTTTCTATCGTGGTGATATTGTTTCGGATCAATATTGGTATTGTCCAATACTCAAGGCTCCAAAATTAGTATTGTTCAAAAACATTTGTATGGGGACTCTCCCAATACAGAACTGCTAACTTCATGGATACGAAGGGCTTCTTGTTTCTGTCCTTGGCAAAAATTGATATTTCAAAGTGATTACATGAATATAACTGTTGTGATTCAAGAGGTTGCCAATGTTCAAATATTTATTAACAGGCCGTCTTATAGTTTGTGTTTGACTTTGCAGTCGTCCTCGTGAGTCGTGTGTGTGAACTGTGGCTAACAAGGCAGATTCATGGTAACTTTAGTCCGCCATCCCAGGCACGCCCAATCAGGCGGGAAAGGAACATCGGTTCTACCTGCTGTGTGCTCGCCAGAAGTTGGGGAAGGTTTCACAGACTGTAAACTTTGAGTGAATTTAAACAGTGTGACACTTTTCCACGCTGGCGGCCTCGAATGTTGCAGCTGTTACAGCTGCTGGTGGGACTTTGATCCGGAATTTGCTGACCTGTTTCCAATCAAGAGGATCTCATGCTGGCCCCACAATGGACTGGACTCTCACTATTATGTTAGATCCACTATGGACTAGACTCTCACACTATTATGTTAGATCCACTATGGACTAGACTCTCACAGTATTATGTTAGATCCACTATGGACTGGACTCTCACACTATTATGTTAGATCCACTATGGACTGGACTCTCACTATTATGTTAGACCCACTATGGACTGGACTCTCACTATTATGTTAGATCCACTATGGACTAGACTCTCACAGTATTATGTTAGATCCACTATGGACTGGACTCTCTCACTATTATGTTAGATCCACTATGGACTAGACTCTCACACTATTATGTTAGATCCACTATGGACTAGACTCTCACAGTATTATGTTAGATCCACTATGGACTGGACTCTCACACTATTATGTTAGATCCACTATGGACTGGACTCTCACTATTATGTTAGATCCACTATGGACTGGACTCTCACACTATTATGTTAGATCCACTATGGACTGGACTCTCACACTATTATGTTAGATCCACTATTGACTGGACTCTCACACTATTATGTTAGATCCACTATGGACTAGACTCTCACACTATTATGTTAGATCCACTATGGACTGGACTCTCACTATTATGTTAGATCCACTATGGACTGGACTCTCACACTATTATGTTAGATCCACTATGGACTGGACTCTCACTATTATGTTAGACCCACTATGGACTGGACTCTCACTATTATGTTAGATCCACTATGGACTAGACTCTCACAGTATTATGTTAGATCCACTATGGACTGGACTCTCACACTATTATGTTAGATCCACTATGGACTGGACTCTCACTATTATGTTAGATCCACTATGGACTGGACTCTCACACTATTATGTTAGATCCACTATGGACTGGACTCTCACACTATTATGTTAGATCCACTATTGACTGGACTCTCACACTATTATGTTAGATCCACTATGGACTAGACTCTCACACTATTATGTTAGATCCACTATGGACTGGACTCTCACTATTATGTTAGATCCACTATGGACTGGACTCTCACACTATTATGTTAGATCCACTATGGACTGGACTCTCACTATTATGTTAGATCCACTATGGACTGGACTCTCACACTATTATGTTAGATCCACTATGGACTGGACTCTCACACTATTATGTTAGATCCACTTTTGACTGGACTCTCACACTATTATGTTAGATCCACTATGGACTGGACTCTCACTATTATGTTAGATCCACTATGGACTGGACTCTCACACTATTATGTTTGATCCACTATGGACTGGACTCTCACTATTATGTTAGATCCACTATGGACTGGACTCTCACACTATTATGTTAGATCCACTATGGACTGGACTCTCACACTATTATGTTAGATCCACTATGGACTAGACTCTCACACTATTATGTTAGATCCACTATGGACTGGACTCTCACACTATTATGTTAGATCCACTTTTGACTGGACTCTCACACTATTATGTTAGATCCACTATGGACTAGACTCTCACACTATTATGTTAGATCCACTATGGACTGGACTCTCACTATTATGTTAGATCCACTATGGACTGGACTCTCACTATTATGTTAGATCCACTATGGACTGGACTTTCACAATATTATGTTAGATCCACTATGGACTGGACTCCCACTATTATGTTAGATCCACTATGGACTGGACTCTCACACTATTATGTTAGATCCACTATGGACTGGACTTTCACTATTATGTTAGATCCACTATGGACTAGACTCTCACACTATTATGTTAGATCCACTATGGACTGGACTCTCACTATTATGTTAGATCCACTATGGACTGGACTCTCACTATTATGTTAGATCCACTATGGACTGGACTTTCACTATTATGTTAGATCCACTATGGACTAGACTCTCACACTATTATGTTAGATCCACTATGGACTGGACTCTCACTACTATGTTAGATCCACTATGGACTGGACTTTCACTATTATGTTAGATCCACTATGGACTAGACTCTCACACTATTATGTTAGATCCACTATGGACTGGACTCTCACTATTATGTTAGATCCACTATGGACTGGACTCTCACTATTATGTTAGATCCACTATGGACTGGACTCTCACACTATTATGTTAGATCCACTATGAACTGGACTCTCACTATTATGTTAGATCCACTATGGACTGGACTCTCACACTATTATGTTAGATCCACTATGAACTGGACTCTCACTATTATGTTAGATCCACTATGGACTGGACTCTCACACTATTATGTTAGATCCACTATGGACTGGACTCTCACTATTATGTTAGATACACTATGGACTGGACTTTCACACTATTATGTTGCGGGAGTGCGCAAATTTTCAGGACTTATGCAAATCCCAGATACACATCAGCAGGTAACAGAAGGTAAAAAAACATTGCTTTTGCATAATTTTGCGAAACAAAACCCCAGATAATATGTCTTACCTTATACACACAGCATAATAATACTTATGTTTACCTTATACACACACCATAATAATACTTATGTTTACCTTATACACACACCATAATAATACTTATGTTTACCTTATACACACACCATAATAATACTTTTATGTTTACCTTATACACACACCATAATAATACTTATGTTTACCTTATACACACACCATAATAATACTTTTATGTTTACCTTATACACACACCATAATAATACTTATGTTTACCTTATACACACACCATAATAATACTTTTATGTTTACCTTATACACACACCATAATAATACTTATGTTTACCTTATACACACACCATAATAATACTTATGTTTACCTTATACACACACCATAATAATACTTATGTTTACCTTATACACACACCATAATAATACTTATGTTTACCTTATACACACACCATAATAATACTTATGTTGAAGTACAGTACAATCCATCAAGGGGTGTGGTATATTTTAGGCCATTGGTTCTTTGTTTTATTTTTGCAAAAATGTATACAGTATATCTATTTTTATATTGCTATTTTTATCTTTGGTATGAAAATTATTATGTAACAACATTTATTAGTATTTTTTGGTTCTTTGTTGTTGCTATTTTTGTATTATGACAATATATTATTGGATCATGTTGTACTGCATTTTAATCGTTTGTTCTGTGGTTGTGTGATGTTTTTTGCCTGGACCCCAGGAAGAATAGTCTCCACTGCGGTGTAGACTAATGGGGATCCTTAATAAACTAAACCAAACTAAACCAAAACTAAGCTTCATAGCTTACTAAAGTCATACTAAAACATTTTGACGGTTTATTTTGTGCCGTGTATAATGTTCAATACTTTCAATGGAAAATATAACATTTTGGTGTTGTTTACTGCCATCGTATTGCAGTCTACACATTTATTTTACGTGTGACAGCTATCACGTTCGAGTCTACACATATTTCTTATGTGTGACTGCCATCATATTGCAGTCTAAACATATCTCTTATGCGTGACTGCCATCATATTGCAGTCTACACGTATCTATTATGCGCAACTGCAATTACATTCCAGTCTACACGTATCTCTTATGTGTGACTGCCATCATAGTCCAGTCTACACATACCTCTTATGTGTGACTGCCATCAAAGTGCAGTTTACATGTATCTCTTATGTGTGACTGCCATCATAGTGCAGTCTACACATACCTCTTATGTGTGACTGCCATCAAAGTGCAGTTTACACATATCTCTTATGTGTGACGGCCATCATATTGCAGTTTACATGTATCTCTTATGTGTGACTGCCGTCATATCGCAGTCTACACGTATCTCTTATGTGTGACTGCCATCATATTGCAGTCTACACGTATCTCTTATGTGTGACTGCCATCACATTGCAGTCTACACGTATCTCTTATGTGTGACTGCCATCATAGTCCAGTCTATATGTATCTCTGATGTGTGACTGCCATGATAGTCCAGTCTACATGTATCTCTTATGTGTGACTGCCATCATAGTCCAGTCTACATGTACCTCTTATGTGTGACTGCCATCATATTGCAGTCTACAGGTATCTCCTATGCGCGACTGCCATCACATTCCAGTCGACAAGTATCTCTTATGTGTGACTGCCATCATATTGCAGTCTACACGTATCTATTATGCGCAACTGCCATTACATTCCAGTCTACACGTATCTCTTATGTGTGACTGCCATCATAGTCCAGTCTACACATACCTCTTATGTGTGACTGCCATCAAAGTGCAGTTTACATGTATCTCTTATGTGTGACTGCCATCATAGTGCAGTCTACACATACCTCTTATGTGTGACTGCCATCAAAGTGCAGTTTACACATATCTCTTATGTGTGACGGCCATCATATTGCAGTTTACATGTATCTCTTATGTGTGACTGCCGTCATATCGCAGTCTACACGTATCTCTTATGTGTGACTGCCATCATATTGCAGTCTACACGTATCTCTTATGTGTGACTGCCATCACATTGCAGTCTACACGTATCTCTTATGTGTGACTGCCATCATAGTCCAGTCTATATGTATCTCTTATGTGTGACTGCCATGATAGTCCAGTCTACATGTATCTCTTATGTGTGACTGCCATCATAGTCCAGTCTACATGTACCTCTTATGTGTGACTGCCATCATATTGCAGTCTACACGTATCTCCTATGCGCGACTGCCATCACATTCCAGTCGACAAGTATCTCTTATGCGTGACTGCCATCATATTGCAGTCTACACGTATCTATTATGCGCAACTGCCATTACATTCCAGTCTACACATATCTCTTATGTGTGACTGCCATCATAGTCCAGTCTACACATACCTCTTATGTGTGACTGCCATCAAAGTGCAGTTTACATGTATCTCTTATGTGTGACTGCCATCATAGTGCAGTCTACACATACCTCTTATGTGTGACTGCCATCAAAGTGCAGTTTACACGTATCTCTTATGTGTGACTGCCATCATATTGCAGTTTACATGTATCTCTTATGTGTGACTGCCATCATATTGCAGTCTACACGTATCTCTTATGTGTGACTGCCGTCATATCGCAGTCTACACGTATCTCTTATGTGTGACTGCCATCATATTGCAGTCTACACGTATCTCTTATGTGTGACTGCCATCTACTGGTGAAACTTATCATATCAAATAAAGTATGTCTGATTCTGATTCTGACCATGTACTAAATACAATTTCTTCGAGTTTGGTAAGCACAACCAGAATTATTCCGTACATTAAGCGCACTGTCGGGTTTTGAGAAAATGAAAGGATTTTAAGTGCACCTTATAGTCCGAAAAATAAAGTATATAAAGTACTATTGGGCAGTGATTCTCAAATTGTGGAAAGCCAAATATTAATTTCCTGTGTACTGCTTAAAGTGTGTAACGTTACAGTGGTCAAACATGTTCATTAATAATTATTATCGGGGACGGCGTAGTGCTGTTGGGAGAGTGGCCATGCCAGCAACCTGAAGGTTCCTGGTTCGATCCCCACCTGCTACCAACCTCAACACGTCCCTTGTGTCCTTGGGCAATACACTTCAACCTTGCTCCTGATTGTGGTTAGGGCCTTGCATGGCAGCTCCCCGCCATCAGTGTGTGTGTGAATGGGTGAATGTGGAAATAGTGTCAAAGCACTTTCGGTACCTTGAAGGTAGAAAAGCACTATGCAAGTATTAAACATATTTGTTAAATAAAACCTCTGCCTTGTTTTTTTTAATGATTACTTGGGCCTACTTGCACTATTTCTAATGAGA
The DNA here is from genome assembly GCF_033978795.1 of Nerophis ophidion. Taxonomy (NCBI): domain Eukaryota; kingdom Metazoa; phylum Chordata; class Actinopteri; order Syngnathiformes; family Syngnathidae; genus Nerophis; species Nerophis ophidion. The sequence goes on from NC_084619.1 coordinate 75,365,796, forward strand.
TCATGATGGCGGTGCTTGGAGAGCCAACATTTTGACTGAGGTGAGTGACAAAAGGTTTGAGAAGCGCGGCTCTAAGGGATGAAAACTAGCATGTCAAAGTTTGATTTATTGATTTGTTTTGTTCCACCTTCTTTCATCTTGCTTCCAAGCAGAAAGGACAGCTGGCTGATTGTGAGGCGTTTGTGTGTGTTTGGTTCCGAGCTGTCTTTTCTCAACATTTTTTGTAATGAAAACTGCAATCTTGGTGTTTGTGGTGCAGGTCGGCAGGCGATAAGGCTGCACGGAAGATGCGAAGGGGCCGGTGTTTCATCAGATGTTTGGGCTCAGGACTGGCCCTGGTCTATCTGCTCCACCTGGTCTGGGGCCAGGACACGGACGGTAAGAGCCGCCTGTCATGTCACAAGCGTCCACGCCCACGCTGTTCTGGACGGGATGAAGGGATGATTGCATGTGCTGGACAGCCGCCGGTGCAGAAAGGAGCAGCAGGAAGCAACATTGTGTTGAAAACAGCGACTATTTTCTAGCTTCTATTCAAGTGTGGTGTGACAAGATCAACAACTGTGCTGATCTTGTCACAACCACACTTTTATATGTGAATGATGGCATTTGTTCCACCCTTTCACAAAGTATCTCGCAGTAAAATGATGTTTGCCTCCTAAGAATTTCGACATCAGGTTTTTCATTCCACTTTCACATTTTCTGGTAGCATTAAGAATGTATTCAAGTTCTTTCTCCTTTTTTTCCCCCCATACTTTTGTAAATATTTTAGTACCGATTAAACTATTTCTGTAGGCACATTTTTCAGAACTATTGTTTTCCCCAACTTCTACAATTTTCTTCCCTTAGTAGCTTACAACATTTTACGTAATATTGAGATTTGACAACTTTTCTTGTATTCTTGTAACTTCACCACTTTTTACTCGCACTTACAATCTATTTCACACTTTTGCTGTGACATGACTTTTTTCCTATAATATCATATCTTTATTCTTGTAAAATATATTCATTTTCTTCTATCATGGTTTTACTTTTGTAATAGCATTACTATTTATTTTTTTATTAATCATGACTCAATTCTTGCACTTAACTGACTTGATTCCTGTAGCAAGTTTGTATTCATATTATTTTGTTTGTTTTCTCATCAAATTTGGACTTTTTCTTGGATTATTTCCAACTTTCTTTTTTTTTTTACACAATTCCAAAAAAAAAAAAAGTTTTTTTTATCACAATACACCTTTTTTCTTATGCTCTCACAACTTTATTCTTGTAATGTTTGGACATTTATTTAATAATGTTCCAACTTTTTTCCTCACACTGTTACACATTGTTGATTGATTTTTTTCTTGACTGATTTTAGCACTTTTCTTCCAAAATTAACTTATTTAAATTTTCTTTAATTTTTTTCCCATTTATTTCTCAAAACTTTTTTTTGACTTTTTCTTAAACTATTTACAACTTAGAAAAAAAAATAAAAGTACACAATTACAAAAAAAAAACATTTTTTTCATCGCAATACACCTTTTTTCTTATGCTCTCACAACTTTATTCTTATAATGTTTGGACTTTTATTTAATAATGTTCCAACTTTTTTCATCGGTCTATTACAATTTTTTTTTTATTCATTTCTTTTTTTTCTTGACTGATTTTAGCACTTTTCTTCCAAAATTAACTTATTTAAATTGTATTTTATTTTTTTCCATTTATTTCTCAAAACTTTTTTTTTTACTTTTTCTTGAAATATTTCCAACTTTAAAAAAATAAAATAAAATACACAATTACAAAAAAAAAACATTTTTTTTCATCGCAATACACCTTTTTTCTTATGCTCTCACAACTTTATTCTTGTAATGTTTGGACTTTTGTTTAATAATGTTCCAACTTTTTTCCTCGGTCTATTACAATTTTTTTTATTATTCGTTTCTTTTTTTTCTTGACTGATTTTAGCACTTTTCTTCCAAAATTATCTTATTTTAATTTTCTTAAAATTGTTTTTATTGTTTTTTCATAAATCACTTATCACAGCCACACTTTTATATTTGCATTATGACTTTTGTTCCCGCTTTTTCACAAAGTATCTTCAAATGATGACAGTTTTCAACTAAATTGATGTTTTACCTCCTAAATCTTGTGAAAATAGGTTTTTCATTCCTCTATCACATGTTATTATAGCATTAAGAATGTATCCAAGTTTTTCTCATACCATTATGATTTTTTCCTCATACATTTATAAATATTTTAGTACTTATTAAACTATTTTTGTAGAGATATTTTTCAGCACTATTGTTATTCCCAACTTCCACGATTGTATTCTCTTACCAGCATACACATTTTACATAATATTACATTTTATTTCAATATTCTTTTATTTTTTTCATTGTTTCTCCTAAAATTTGGACTTTTTCTTTGATTATTTCCAACTTTTTAAAAACAATTTTACACAATTACAAAAAAACTTATTTTTTTTAAATCGTAATACACCTTTTTTCTTATGTTCTCACAATTTTATTCTTGTAATGTTTGGACTTTTATTTAATAATTTTCCAACTTTTTTCCTCGCACTCTTACACATTTTTTATTCATTTATTTATTTTTTTCTTGACTGATTTTAGCACTTTTCTTCCAAAATTAACGTATTTTATTAATTTATCATACAATTTTTACTTTTTCTTGGATTATTTCCAATTTTTAAAAAAATAAATAAATCACAATTACAGAAAACTTTATTCTTTTAATGTTTGGACTTTAATTTAATAATGTTCCAACTTTATTCCTCACACTACTACACATTGTTTTTTTTGTTTTTTTATTTTTTTAATTGACTGATTTTAGCACTTTTCTTCCAAAATTAACTTATTTTAATTTTCTTTAATTTTTTTTAATTGCTTTTTCATAAAATGTTGACTTTTTCTTGGATTATTTCCGATTTAAAACAAAAAAACACACAATTCCAAAATACTTTTTTTTTATCACAATACACCTCTTTCCTTATTCTGTCACAACTTTATTCTTGTAATGTTTAGACTTTTATTTAATAATGTTCCAACTTTTTTCCTCGCACTATTACACATTTTTTATTCATTTATTTATTTTTTTCTTGACTGATTTTAGCACTTTTCTTCCAAAATTAACGTATTTTATTAATTTATCATAAAATTTGGACTTTTTTTTGGATTATTTCCAATTTAAAAAAAAAATCACAATTACAAAAAACTTTATTCTTGTAATGTTTGGACTTTAATTTAATAATGTTCCAACTTTTTTCCTCACACTATTACACATTGTTTTTTTTTATTCTATTTTTTTTCTTGACTGATTTTAGCACTTTTCTTCCCAAATTAACTTGTTTTAATTTTCTTTCATTTTTTTAAAATTGCTTTTTCATAAAATTTGGACTTTTTCTTGGATTATTTCCAATTTAAAACAAAAAAATACACAATTACAAAAACACATTTTTTTTTATCGCAATACACCTCTTTTCTTATTCTGTCACAACTTTATTCTTGTAATGTTTAGACTTTTATTTAATAATGTTCCAACTTTTTTCCTCGCACTATTACACTTTTTTTTTTCTTGACTGATTTTAGCACTTTTCCTCTAAAATTCACTTCTTTTAATCTTCTCTCATTTTTTATTGTGACTTTATCCTGTATAAACACCACAGATCCCATAGTGTGGCTGTTCCTACAACCTTATAGTTATAGTTGTATTTATTTTGTTTTTTTAATTTATTCTGAGAAAATTCTGATGTAATCCTATTCAAAACATTTTTATTGTGGTTATTTTACTTTGTCATAATTGTGTAGTACTACCCTCAATACTGCAAAGTTGTTTCAAAGTTTTTGCAACAAAGACATTATTAATAATCCAAGAAGGATGCATAATATCGACTTGAGTTATTTTTGGGTTACAACTCAATAATGCAACCATTTTTGGAGGCCAACCTCAGTAAATTAAAGCAAGTGAAAGATAAAATGAACACTATGAAGTATTGTGACAGCACAGTGTGACACTCCTATCAACTTTTCCTCCACTAAGCACATGTTGCTGTGAAATTGTGCTTCAGCTGCAATTTCATGCTTTCATGCTGGCTGACAGGAAGTCCCAGCACACATGCAGACCACCACATATTTACTGATAAACTGTGGGCACTGGCGTCACTGGATCCTGCTGAAAGTGAGAAGATGATTAGGCGGACATGACGTCACAAATAAAGCAACTATTGCATTGCAGCATGCGGTGACATCTCCAGCTCCGCCACACTTTGATGGCGCGGCCCACAGCGGGCGCTTCCTGCTCTTATTAGGTCAGAGCCAGTGATGGTCTTGTGGGCCTGCGTGAGCTCTTTAGTTCCACCCGGGGATGATCTGGGGTTTTGAGCCGGGATCCTTCACCTCCCCCTCAACATGGTGAGCCCTCATCTTCTCACTTGTAAATCCCCTTCCTCCATCGCCCACCTCCAGGCGCCTTTTAGCCTTTCGCCGCGTCTAATTCCACATCTGAAGTGAACATGTTTAAAACGGTAAAAATAATATTAAAAATAATACATTTATAAGCCGAGACACATTTTTACAAACCCCGTTTCCATATGAGTTGGGAAATTGTGTGAGATGTAAATATAAACAGAATACAATGATTTGCAAATCCTTTTCAAGCCATATTCAGTTGAATATGCTACAAAGACAACATATTTGATGTTCAAACTCGTAAACTTTATTTTTATTGGTGCAAAAAATAGTTAACTTAGAATTTCATGGCTGCAACACATGCCAAAGTAGTTGGGAAAGGGCATGTTCACCACTGTGTTACATCACCTTTTCTTTTAACAACACTCAATAAACGTTTGGGAACTGAGGAAACTAATTGTTGAAGCTTTGAAAGTGGAATTCTTTCCCATTCATGTTTTATGTAGAGCTTCAGTCCTTCAACAGTCCGGGGTCTCCGCTGTCCTATTTTACGCTTCATAATGCACCACACATTTTCCATGGGAGACAGGTCTGGACTGCAGGCGGACCAGGAAAGTACCTGCACTCTTTTTTTTACAAAGCCACGCTGCTGTAACACGTGCTGAATGTGGCTTGGCATTGTCTTGCTGAAATAAGCAGGGGCGTCCATGAAAAAGACGGCGCTTAGATGGCAGCATATATTCCAAAACTTGTATGTACCTTTCAGCATTAATGGTGCCTTCACAGATGTGTAAGTTACCCATGCCTTGGGCACTAATACACCCCCATACCATCACACATGCTGGCTTTTACACTTTGCGTCGATAACAGTCTGGATGGTTCGCTTCCCCTTTGGTCCAAATGAGGCAATGTCGAATATTTCCCAAAATAATTTGAAATGTGGACTCATCAGACAACAGAACATTTCTCCACCTTGCATTAGTCCATCTTGAATGATCTCGGGCCCAGAGAAGCCGGCGGCGTTTCTGGATGTTGTTGATAAATGGCTTTTGCTTTGCATAGTAGGGCTTTAACTTGCGCTTACAGATGTAGCGACAAACTGTATTTAGTGACAGTGGTTTTCTGAAGGGTTCCTAAACCCATGTGGTGATATCCTTTAGAGATTGATGTCGGTTTTGATGCAGGGCCGTCTGAGGGATCGAAGGTGACGGTCATTTAATTTTTTGTTTCCGGCCATGCCGCTTATGTGGAGTGATTTCTCCAGGTTCTCCGAACCTTTTGATGATATTATGGAGCGTAGATGTTGAAATCCCTAAATTTCTTGCAATTGCACTTTGAGAAAGGTTGTTCTTAAACCCTTTGACCAGTTGCTCACGCAGTTGTGGACAAAGGGGTGTGTACCCAATCATGGCACCCACCTGTTCCCAATTAGCCTGCACACCTGTGGGATGTTCCAAATAAGTGTTTGATGAGCATTCCTCAACTTTATCAGTATTTATCGCCACCTTTCCCAACTTTTTTGTCACGTGTTGCTGGCATCAAATTCTAAAGTTAATGATTATTTGCAAAAAAAAAACATTTTTATGAGTTTGAACATCAAATATGTTGTCTTTGTAGCATATTCAACTGAATATGGCTTGAAAAGGATTTGCAAATCATTGTATTCTGTTTATATTTACATCTAACACAATTTCCCAACTCATATGGAAACGGGGTTTCCATATATATGTATACATATATTTGATTAAAAATGTATAAATTACATGTTTTGCTTAACAATGTAGCTTAGGCAGTTACTGCCCATCACTGCCCCGTTGTCTCGGTGGATTCCCGCTTCATTGCACAGCTCTCTGCCTCGCTTGTACGCCCATCGATCTCCTCTGGATGAGCGGCAGTTCAACAAATGGTCACGAAAGGTCAAATTTAAATCGGCCGCGTCGTGTCCAGATGTGCAGCGCCTATACACGCTTAAACCCACCCCCCAGCCCCGCCCCCCGGTGGCTCCATCTATAAGGCAAACAGACTGCGGATTTGCGGAGTGCGGATTAGCCGATACGCCTATGGCCGCTACCGCCATGTGACCGGGCGCCACCACCTTCCTTTCCCATCTGCGGCGCCGCCCCGACTCACGGTACTTGTCTATTTTTGGGATGTTCTGATTAGAGGCCAGATGTGCTGACCGTGTCTGGTCTGGGAAAAGGCTGGATTGACGTCGACTGGGGCTTTTTTTTAATCTCTCCGCCACTGGCTTGTAATCAGACCGTGGGTAAGGAGGGGGGGGGGGGGGGGGGGCTCCCCTTCGTTAGAGGGAGCTCGGGTACCAATTGGCCTATCCTGGAGCTCTCAAGTCTGGGTGTGTGGACTATGATTGCAACCTTTGCCCTCCCGCTGTCTGCGGTTAATCTCCCAGAGAGGCAAAGCGAGCGGGGCGGGCTGGGGGGTGGGGGGGTGGGGGGGTCTGAAGTAGAAGAACAACAAATCCCTTCCTCCCCTCCATTATCAAGTCTTCATCACACGACGCTGCAGGAATTAATTTCTACCTCTGTCTGTCAGACGCTGCAATCAATACCAACCTCTCCTCCTTTTCCTCTCCCGCTGGCACCTCCGACACATCCCCCCGCCCCCCCCCCTCTTTGGACCCCGTGGAATTTGCACCCACGGACAATTAGAGCCAGGAGACCCCCTGCCGGGGTGGGGGGGGGCACGAGGCGAGGATTTGATAGCGGACAGTCTTTGTGTGGGCTGAGAGAGACCATAGTTTGCTCATGTTCTCCTCAGAGTTTATGGGTTTCATCTGAAATCCAAGTCGAGATGCTAATAACGTTATAAAAAAAAAATGCTCCGTCTTGATTGTCACGCAAGGAGCCGTTTTTCAGCTTGAGAAAAAATACGGAACCCGCAAAGCGAACTTCCATTAGTTTCAAAGGGGAATTGCACTTCTTTGGAATTTTGCCTGTCATTCACAAACATGGGCAGCGCGGTGGAACAGGGGTTAGTGCATGTGCCTCACAATGCAGAGGTCCGGAGTAGTCCTGAGTTTAATCCCGGGCTCGGGATCTTTCTGTGTGGAGTTTGCATGTTCTCCTCCTGACTGTGTGGGTTCCCTCCGGGTGCTCTGGCTTCCTCCCACTTCCAAAGACATGCACCTGGGGATAAGCCCCACCCACTTCCAAAGACATGCACCTGGGGATAGGCCCCTCCCACCTCCAAAGACATGCACCTGGGGATAAGCCCCTCCCACTTCCAAAGACATGCACCCGGGGATAGGCCCCTCCCACCTCCAAAGACATGCACCTGGGGATTTTTCCCTCCCACCTCCAAAGACATGCACCTGGGGGTAAGCTCCTCCCACTTCCAAAGACATGCACCTGGGGATTTTTCCCTCCCACCTCCAAAGACATGCACCTGGGGATAGGCCACTCCCACCTCCAAAGACATGCACCTGGGGATTTTTCCCTCCCACTTCCAAAGACATGCACCTGGGGATAGGCCCCTCCCACCTCCAAAGACATGCACCTGGGGATTTTTCCCTCCCACCTCCAAAGACATGCACCTGGGGATAGGCCACTCCCACTTCCAAAGACATGCACCTGGGGATTTTTCCCTCCCACTTCCAAAGACATGCACCTGGGGATTTTTCCCTCCCACCTCCAAAGACATGCACCTGGGGATAGGCCACTCCCACCTCCAAAGACATGCACCTGGGGATTTTTCCCTCCTACCTCCAAAGACATGCACCTGGGGATTTTTCCCTCCCACCTCCAAGACATGCACCTGGGGATAAGCCCCTCCCACTTCCAAAGACATGCACCCGGGGATAGGCCCCTCCCACCTCCAAAGACATGCCCCTAGGGATAGGCCCCTCCCACTTCCAAAGACATGCACCTGGGGATAGGCCCCTCCCACCTCCAATGACATGCACCTGGGGAGAGGCCCCTCCCACCTCCAAAGACATGCACCTGGGGATAGGCCCCTCCCACCTCCAAAGACATGCACCTGGGGATAGGCCCCTCCCACTTCCAAAGACATGCACCTGGGGATAGGTTGATTGCCAACACTAAATGGTCGCTAGTGTGTGAATGTGATGAGGTGGCGACTTGTCCAGGCTGTACCCCGCCTCCCGCCCGAATGCAGCTGAGTTCGGCTCCAACACCCCACCGTGTCCCCAAAAGGGACAAGCGGTAGATAATGGATGGATTCACAAGCATTATGTAAGACAAGCACAGTGTTACTTTTTAAATAGTTTTATGCAATCCAACAAGTACAGTATTTTCCGGACCATAAGGCGCACCACATTATTAGCCAACCTTTAGACCTCCGATTTCGGGAGATGGGGGGGCGGGGTTCTGACTACAGGTGTGTAGGGTGTTTTTATTCAAATGAGCGGCCGTTAGTGATGATTGGTTGTCAGAAACACAGCAAGCCTTTTACCCTGAGCTGCTGACTCTGCTGATAGTTCCAGCTGCCAAACGAAGGCCACGCGGATCCTTACCTTTTGTTCACGCTGTTGAAAAAACACGGCGGCACACGTAACCGGCAAGGATCCGGTCCTCAGCCCTCCACAAACACACACATGACGGCGTGGTGATAATTAATCTCCGAGCAGAGGCGTAATCCCGCCGTGATTTACCACATTTAGTCCTTTGCCAAACAATATCTGGAATCGTTAAGCCTCTTATCTAATTGTCAATTAATGAAAAGAGAACAATCTGCCTGTCAGACGTCTGTTTTTTTTCTCCCTTGACTGTTTTTCTTGGTCATTAGCGAGTGAGATGATGGAACAACGATACGTGGTCTGGAACCAGAACCAGACTCCCTCCCAACAATATAAACAGCACCTTGGCCCAAACCTGACATTGTTTACGTCCTTCTTCCTTCCCGTGAGATCCATGCAATTTACTCTTAAACCATCCATCCATCCATCCATCATCTTCCGCTTATCCGAGGTCGGGTCGCGGGGGCAACAGCCTAAGCAGGGAAACCCAGACTTCCCTCTCCCCAGCCACTTCGTCCAGCTCTTCCCGGGGGATCCCGAGGCGTTCCCAGGCCAGCCGGGAGACATAGTCTTCCCAACGTGTCCTGGGTCTTCCCCGTGGCCTCCTACCGGTTGGACATACCCGAAACACCTCTCTAGGGAGGCGTTCAGGTGGCATCCTGACCAGATGCCCGAACCACCTCATCTGGCTCCTCTCCATGTGAAGGAGCAGCGGCTTTACTTTGAGTTCCTCCCGGATGACAGAGCTTCTCACCCTATCTCTAAGGGAGAGACCCGCCACCCGGTGGAAGAAACTCATTTGGGCCGCTTGTACCCGTGATCTTATCCTTTCGGTCATAACCCAAAGCTCATGACCATAGGTGAGGATGGGAACGTAAATCGAGCTGTAAATTGAGAGCTTTGCCTTCCGGCTCAGCTCCTTCTTCACCACAACGGATCGGTACAACGTCCGCATTACTGAAGACGCCGCACCGATCCGCCTGTCGATCTCACCATCCACTCTTCCCTCACTCATGAACAAGACTCCTAGGTACTTGAACTCCTCCACTTGGGGCAGGGTCTCCTCCCCAACCCGGAGATGGCACTCCACCCTTTTCCGGGCGAGAACCATGGACTCGGACTTGGAGGTGCTGATTCTCATCCCAGTCGCTTCACACTTGGCTGCGAACTGATCCAGTGAGAGCTGAAGATCCTGGCCAGATGAAGCCATCAGGACCACATCATCTGCAAAAAGCAGAGACCTAATCCTGCAGCCACCAAACCGGATCCCCTCAACGCCTTGACTGCGCCTAGAAATTCTGTCCATAAAAGTTCTGAACAGAATGGGTGACAAAGGACAGCCTTGGCGGAGTCCAACCTTCACTGGAAACAAGTCCGACTTACTACCGCCAATGCGGACCAAGGTCTGACACTGATCATACAGGAAGTGGACCGCCACAATCAGACAGTCCCATACCACATACTCTCTGAGCACTCCCCACAGGACTTCCCGAGGGACACGGTCCAATGCCTTCTCCAAGTCCACAAAGCACATGTAGACTGGTTGGGCAAACTCCCATGCACCCTCAAGAACCCTGCCCAGAGTATAGAGCTGGTCCACAGTTCCACCACCAGGACGAAAACCACACTGTTCCTCCTGAATCCGAGGTTGGACTATCCGGTGTAGCCTCCTCTCCAGTACACCTGAATAGACCTTACCGGGAAGGCTGAGGAGTGTGATCCCTCGTAAACCAATTGGGAAATTATTCTAGTCCCCCGACTTGCCTGCCACTCCATGGATTAGTCATGTCATTGACCTCTGACCTTGACATTTTATGAACCGCAGTGCATCCTGGTTGCATTCGCACTGTCAAACATTTCCTTGAGGCGCTGCTGCCATGTTTATTTGAAAGGGCACGGCCGTTTATGACTACATGTGGACCTTTTTATCCCAGTTTAGTGTATAGGATGAGCTGCAGTCCACTTCGCACGTCAGAATTTGTCGGCCCAACGCCTAATCGGCAGAACTTCCTAATGAATAAGGGGCAACATATTTTGTGCTCTGGCTGTGCGTGATTGAATGAAACTGTCAACATGTGGACTTTGGGGTGTTTGTTTTCCCGAGATGCAAGTAAAGTAGGATCGGACGTGATTTGGAGGTAAATACATGATTTTATTTGAACTCTAACAAAAGGTACAAAACTAAAGGCGCGCACAAAGGCGGAGAACAAACTTGACTAATGAAACGAAAACTAGTTTTTGGGCAAAAAACTATGAACATGAAACAAATAAACTCTTAATAATAATAATAATAATAATGGATTAGATTTATATCGCGCTTTTCTATTGTTAGATACTCAAAGCGCTCACAGAGAAGTGGGAACCCATCATTCATTCACACCTGGTGGTGGTAAGCTACATCAGTAGCCACAGCTGCCCTGGGGTAGACTGACGGAAGCGTGGCTGCCAGTTTGCGCCTACGGCCCCTCCGACCACCACCATGCCGGGGCGGCATAGCTCGGTTGGTAGAGCAGCCGTGCCAGCAACTTGAGGGTCGCAGGTTCGATACCCGCTTCCGCCATCCTAGTCACTGCCGTTGTATCCTTGGGCAAGACACTTTACCCACCTGCTCCCAGTGCCACCCACACTGGTTTAAATGTAACTTAGATATTGGGTTTCATAATGTAAAGCGCTTTGAGTCACTAGAGAAAAGCGCTATATAAATATACTTCACAATCAATCATTCATTCATCATTCATTCACCAGTGTGAGCGGCACCAGGGGCAAAGGTGAAGTGTCCTGCCCAAGGACACAATGGCAGCGTTTTTTTGGATGTCAATAGGCGGGAAGCAAACCTGCAACCCTCAGGTTTCTGGCACGGCCGCTCTACCCACTACGCCAGAATGCACAAAACTCACGTGGCAAGACACGAGCAGCGAGAAAAGTATGGCAGCATGACAATGGCATGAGTAGTAAGGATATCAGATAGCATGGGTGTCAAGGAGGTAATGTCGCCGGGCCGACTGCCTGGCAACTGCAAGCTTAAATAATACCGACCTGATTAGTGACAGGTGCGCCAGTGCAAAACGTGAGACAGGTGAAACTAATGAGTAGTCATGGAAACAAAACAAGCACCAGTGCGCAACCAGGAACTAAAAAGAGTCCAAAAAACAAAAAGCACATGGCCAAACACAAACATGATCAAACAGACATGACGGAAATCCTGAAACCTGTTTTTTTTTCTTTCTTTTAACACTTGAGATAAGTTTAAAAAATGAGGTTGCACTTCAAGGCTTTATGTCTGAAAATTGCACGAAGTATAATGAGAATACATATACATTTTATTTTTTATTTTTATTATAATATCAATCAATCAACGTGTACTTGTATAGCCCTAAATCCAGAGTGTCTCAAAGGGCTGCACAACGACATCCTCGGCTCAGATCCCACGTCAAGGCAAGAAAATTAACTCAACCCGTGGTGTCCCGTGGAAAAAAACCGTCCTCGGGTGAATAATGTAAACTCACTACACCGGTATGTTTTAGCGCTTTCATGGCGAGTATACTGACGGATATAAGTAAGAACTTTATACTACTTTATATTTGGAATAGCAACAGCGGAAGATGAACAAGAAGAAAGAGGAAAAAGAAGAAGTTTATCGACTTTGGCCTCGAAACGGACTGCAAAGGCGGACGCGTGCAAATTTTCCGGACTTATGCAGATCCCAAATACACATCAGCAGGTACCAGAAGGTAATAATAGTTGCTTTTGCATAAAATTGCGAAAGAAACCACCACATACTATGTCTTACCTCATAAACACACGATAATAATACTCCTATGTTGAAGCACAGTGCAATCCATCAAGCAGTGTGGCTTAACAGCTTACCAAAGTCATACTAAAACATTTTGATCCATTTTTGAGCGCGGTGTGTAATTTTCTATATTTTCTCTGAAACATATAACATTTTGGTGTTGTTTACTGTCGTCATATTGCAGTCTACACATATAGATTATGTGTGACTGCCATCTACTGGGCACATTTATAATTTCACCATGTACAAAATAACATAGTTTCGAGGCCGGCAAGCACAACCAAAATTATTCCGTTGGGTGCACATCAGGGCAAGAAAAAAAAACTCCACCCAATGGGATGACAACGAGAAACCTTGGAGGGGACCGCAGATGTGGGGACCCCGTTACACTTACACTGATTCTTTTATACACTGAATTTTAAATTGTCAGCATGTAAAAAAACAAAATGTCAGTTCACAAAATTCAAATAGAAAAAAAATTCAGTTACATAAATTCAGTGTCCAGAAAAAAAAACTTTTGTAATAAAGACACCGATTAACCACCATAGTAATGTAAATTATCCTGATTATATTGAGAATAAAATAAATGTTTAACATGTTTCATCCCGCATGAGTTCTGATTTATTGGTCCTTTTCAAACACTTTTTTTTCACAAAAGAAAGCACCAGAGAGGCAATTGAACCAAGATGCGAGAGTGAGAAGTACTTTTTTTTAAAGTAAATGTCACTGAGCAGAAGTCAACTTACCCGTGCCGTATTGCTCCAGATGTGCTTCAGCTGCTACTTTGTGGTGCCTTTGATTCTCTTTCTGTATTACACACTTAACCTTATCCCAAAATGGAAAAACTTGCACACTTTACAAAATGGTGTCATGACTTGGACTATAGTGTGGTTTGTTTTCCCGTGGTGCAAATCGACTGGACCGGACATGGCGTGAAGCTACTGACATATTTTAATATCAACTCGAGTTGAGGCCCTGGAGGCCGGATGCCGCTATAAAGCGCTACTCAGCCATCCACAACCCCAGAGGAATTAAGCGATGGTGAAGGCGTTGATTTGTTGGGGGGGGGGTGCATGTATGTATGCCCAATTAACTTGGGAGAGATGTTGAAATGTTTTTTTGTGGACTGGGGCCGATCACACATTTCGACACCAGGTGTTGAAATAAAAAAGGAACGTCAAAAGCGTCCATCTTCGGGGAGTCCTTCAGAACAGCCTGTTCCTGATTTCATCAAGGCCATTCGAGGGACTCAAATCGTAGATTAAGAAGTTGTTTTCCTAGGAGAAGACTAAACAGTGTCTTGCCTTCTCTGTGTGTCCATGCCGGATTCTACAATTCCAATTGAATTATTCCTTCTCAGCAAGCTTTTCCGAGATGAGATCCATTTTGCGAATCAACTCAGAAATCGCTCCAGTCTGAGTTCCCACAGCCCGACCCAATCCTTCCATTGTGTTGAACAGCCGTTGGGCCTCTTGAGTGGCTGCCATCGTTTTCCCAATTTGACGATACACCAGAGCATCGTGAGATCGACAGGCGGATCGGTGCGGCGTCTTCAGTAATGCGGACGTTGTATCGATCCGTTGTGGTGAAGAAGGAGCTGAGCCGGAAGGCAAAGCTCTCAATTTACCGGTCAATCTACGAGCCGGAAGGCAAAGCTCTCAATTTACCGGTCGATCTACGTTCCCATCCTCACCTATGGTCATGAGCTTTGGGTCATGACCGAAAGGATAAGATCACGGGTACAAGCGGCCCAAATGAGTTTCCTCCGCCGTGTGGTGGGTCTCTCCCTTAGAGATAGGGTGAGAAGCTCTGCCATCCGGGAGGAACTCAAAGTAAAGCCGCTGCTCCTCCACATCGAGAGGAGCCAGATGAAGTGGTTCGGGCATCTGGTCAGGATGCCACCCGAACGCCTCCCTGGGGATGTGTTTAGGGCACGTCCAGCTGGTAAGAGGCCACGGGGAAGACCCAGGACACGTTGGGAAGACTATGTCTCCCGGCTGGCCTGGGAACGCCTCGGGATCCCCCGGGAAGAGCTAGACGAAGTGGCTGGAGATAGGGAAGTCTGGGCTTCCCTGCTTAGGCTGCTGCCCCCGCGACCCGACCTCGGATAAGCAGAAGATGATGGATGGATGGATGGACCAGAGCAATACCAAGTCCAATCAGCACGAGCCCTGCGATCACAGCTCCAATCAGGTAGATGTCTTCCACGTCCTCGATGGAAAGGGCTGAGAGGCACATGATTTTCCATTTATCCCAGGAGTCTTTCACCTACCCCACAGCAATGGTTCCATCAGGGCAGCCAGGCTCCCCCGAACCTCTTTTCCTTGTCGAAAAGACTGTGTCAATTGTGTCGAGAGTCCTGTTGATCATATTCATATTTGTGGTTTAGAATAGAGGACAGCATAAAAAATGAGGCTTCAGAAAAGTTCGGACAAAGACAGGACACGGAGAGCAAGCAAGGAAGGAGGGAGCGGAGAAAAATGTGACCGCCCTCCCCAAGAAGCAAGACAGAAATACAACAAGACACAAACAATTATCAGAAATGCAGCCAATAGTACACACAGATAATATGTCATAAAACATGGAAACATAAACTAAATACACAGAAGACACAAGTAAAGGAAATATGTACATACAACGAGCTTAAATAGCATGCTAGCATTGATTAGCTTGCAGTCATGCAGTGACTAAATATCCCTGATTAGCACTCCAAAAAGTCAATGACATCAACAAAGATCAACTTTGTGCATTCACACACAGTATAAAACGTTTGGTGTACAAAATGAGCCAGAGAAGGCGTGGCATAAAGCAGGTCTTTCTGTGGCAGCGTCGGAGAAAGTTGTTCATGCAAACCAACTGTTGAGTCACAGTCCACACAACGGTGAGTTCAAGGGCCGCTGATATTAGTAGGACCAAACGGCGCTCGCCAAATACTCTCCTCAATGAAGCATACACACAAAGCTATTAAACAGTGGGCTGTCTAACAATTGGGAAGGTTTTGTGTCGTGTTTGTTTTCCTACAGAAACTTTATTAGAACAAAAACATATTTTTCACGGTGAGTTCAAGGGCCGCTGATGTTAGTAGGACAAAATGGCGCTCACCAAATACTCTCGCCAATGAAGCTTAAACACAAAGCTATTAAACAGTGGGCTGTCTAACAATTGGGAAGGTTTGTGTCGTGTTTGTTCTCCTACAGAAACCTTATTAAAACAAAATTATATTTTTCACCCCATTTATTTTCCTTTTCTGGACATTTTTGAACAAGCTTCATGGAGCCACCAAGGAGCCGCTAAAGAGCCGCATGTGGTTCTAGAGCCGCGGGTTGCTGATGTCTATGCTAAGTGTTAGCTTAGCTTCGAATGCGATGAGGCACGTTGTTCTGTCGACTCGCTTTCTGTTTTTGTACTCCTTTCGATTTCGTGAGGATTAAATTATGTTTTTTACCTGCACGCCTTGTCCGGAGTAGTCCGTCTGCATTCCTGGGAGAAAACTCCGCCGTGACAGAGTGCAGTTGGGTGTTCCAAACCCTGCAAACCCCCGTCAAAAGTGGTAAAGGAATCAATCAATCAATCAATTAATGTTTACTTATATAGCCCTAAATCACTAGTGTCTCAAAGGGCTGCACAAACCACCACAACATCCTCGGTAGGCCCACATAAGGGCAAGGAAAACTCACACCCAGTGGGACGTCGGTGACAATGATGACTATGAGAACCTTGGAGAGGAGGAAAGCAATGGATGTCGAGCGGGTCTAACATGATACTGTGAAAGTTCAATCCATAATGGATCCAACACAGTCGCGAGAGTCCAGTCCAAAGCGGATCCAACACAGTCGCGAGAGTCCCGTTCACAGCGGAGCCAGCAGGAAACCATCCCAAGCGGAGGTGGATCAGCAGCGCAGAGATGTCCCCAGCCGATACACAGGCAAGCAGTACATGGCCACCGGATCGGACCGGACCCCCTCCACAAGGGAGAGTGGGACATAGGAGAAAAAGAAAAGAAACGGCAGATCAACTGGTCTAAAAAGGGAGTCCATTTAAAGGCTAGAGTATACAAATGAGTTTTAAGGTGAGACTTAAATGCTTCTACTGAGGTGGCATCTCGAACTGTTACCGGGAGGGCATTCCAAAGTACTGGAGCCCGGAATGAAAACGCTTTATAGCCCGCAGACTTTTTTTGGGCTTTGGGGATCACTAACAAGCCGGAGTCCTTTGAAGGCAGATTTCTTGCCGGGACATATGGTACAATACAATCGGCAAGATAGGATGGAGCTAGACCGTGTAGTATTTTATACGTAAGTAGTAAAACCTTAAAGTCACATCTTAAGTGCACAGGAAGCCAGTGCAGGTGAGCCAGTACAGGTATATGTGTATGTATATATGTATATAAAGGTATATACAGTATAGGTATATATGTATGTATATATGTATATAAAGGTACATACAGTATAGGTATATATGTATGTATATATGTATATAAAGGTATATACAGTATAGGTATATATGTATGTATATATGTATATAAAGGTATATACAGTATAGGTATATATGTATGTATATATGTATATAAAGGTATATACAGTGTAGGTATATATGTATGTATATATGTATATAAATGTATATACAGTATAGGTATATATGTATGTATATATGTATATAAAGGTATATACAGTTTAGGTATATATGTATGTATATATGTATATAAAGGTATATACAGTATAGGTATATATGTATGTATATATGTATATAAAGGTATATACAGTGTAGGTATATATGTATGTATATATGTATATAAAGGTATATACAGTGTAGGTATATATGTATGTATATATGTATATAAAGGTATATACAGTAGAGGTATATATGTATGTATATATGTATATAAAGGTATATACAGTATATGTATATATGTATGTATATATGTATATAAAGGTATATACAGTAGAGGTATATATGTATGTATATATGTATATAAAGGTATATACAGTATAGGTATATATGTATGTATATATGTATATAAAGGTATATACAGTATAGGTATATATGTATGTATATATGTGTATAAAGGTATATACAGTATAGGTATATATGTATGT
>NC_084619.1:75388582-75436082 GCF_033978795.1 Nerophis ophidion
GTCGAGGTAAAAAAAAAAAAATGTTTCTTTCTTTTTTTTTCTACTTGAAACAGGTAAAAAATGTGCTCTATTAAGAAGAACAAGTCCAGCTCACTTATCCAAGGCCTGCCACACACATCACATGTCATGTCAGGATTTCATCAGCACCACTCAGGCAAAACTTAAAATACTTCTGGACCAAACTCTTGCACATGAATGCTTCACTGGATTCCTGCCTTTCATTAAAACCCGAAAACATCTCAAATAATTATTCAAACCAATGCAACAAAGCTCAACTTTTTGTCGGAATTCATGAATTTCTTTATTGGCATTACACTGTTTAACAGCATCGGATAAGACAAATAGGCTCGTAATCTAAATCTACATCATTTGACAGAAAATTCATACATTTTCATGGTAAGACCCCCAAAAAACTTTTCTGGTTGCTGTTGTTTATCAACAAATTCATGCATCTAGCTGAGTAATAACAGCCTGGTAAGCAGAAATAAGTGTGTGCTTTGCCCACGTAATGCATTTCTAGAATGGATTACTTCTCCTTATTTGGTGCTGTAATACACTATATTGCCAAAAGTATTTGGCCACCCACCTTGACTCACATATGAACTTGAAGTGCCATCCCATTTCTAACCCACAGGGTTCAATATAACGTCGGTCTACCTTTTTTGCAGCTATTACAGCTTCAACTCTTCTGGGGAAGGCTGTCCACAAGGTTGCGGAGTGTATTTATAGTCATTTTTTTCACCATTCTTCCAAATTCGACCAACAGTCTCAGTCTCCGTTCTAATTCATCCCAAAGGTGTTATATCGGCTTCAGGTCAGGACTCTGCACAAGCCAGTCAAGTTCACCCACACCAGACTCTTGTCATCCATTCCTGGTGCACAGTCATGTTGGAAGAGGAAGGGGCCCCGCTCCAAAGCATTCCCACAAAGTTGGGAGCATGGCATTGTCTAAACTGTTTTTGTATCCTGGGGCATTCAAAGTTCCTTTCAATGGAGTCCAAGTCCTGAAAGACAACCCCAGACCATAATTCCTCCACTGACCCCTCTTTGTCAGTTTATGTGGCCTACCACTTTGTGGCTGAGTTACTGTTTTCTTATGATAAAGCCGACAGTTGACTTTGGAATATTTAAGAGCGATGACGTTTCACGACTGGATCTGTCCTAAGACACTTCCACGCTGGAAATCACTGATTTTCTTTCACAAATGTTTGTAGAAACAGTCTTGATTAGTGAGTGATTAGGACATCATTTGATTGGGTGGCAGAATACTTTTGGCAATATAGCACATCTGCTCATTTTTTACAATGTTGTTTTCTTCGGGGTTTTATTCCTCCGAGCTGTTTCTCAACTGCTTTTCTTTCATGCTTCTGCTTCTCTCTGATGCCACTAACCTCTCCAGACTGGCAATATGAGGGTAAGAGGCTTCTGCTGTCTGTTTGATTTCTTCATTTCTGTTGTTTTTGTTGTTGTTGTTTTTAAGTGTTTTATGCCCCGCCCACAAATGTTAGTAGACCGCCTCCCCCTGCATCAGCTGCACCGTGCCTCCCTGCCATCTGCTGCTGTCTGCCATTACCTGTGTTCCGTCAGCTTGCATCATTTAGCTGCTGCCACCGCCGTCTGTGAAGCTGCCTTTGTTCGTCCCCGTGAGGTCGCCGCCTTGCTTGTAGCTGTCAATTCATGCTATGTATTCAATATTTTTATTCTCTAAAAAGTGGCTGTCGGACGCTGGTTCTCACCCACGTTCACGACAGCTAAATACTTGCCTGTCGGCCTTTAGCCTTGTCGGATGTACAGATGAACCTATATCTGGAAATCCCTGTTAAAAATATTGTAATATACCGCATTTTTCGGACTATAAGGCGCACTTAAAATCCTTAATTGACAGTGCACCTTATAACCAGGTGCAGCTAATATACTTATTAATTCTGGTTGTGCTTACAGACCTTGAATCAATTGTGTTTTGTACACTGTGGAGGTCTTGCTCCTCTGGGTTCTTTGGACCGCCAATTATCGACATGTCCAACTCTTCCAGGTTGACGACACAGTTTTATTTTACAATAAAAGTGCAAAGTCTTATCTCTCAATCAAGCACATGAATGGTCTGTCTTGCTCTCACTGTCGCCATCAACAACCACCCCCGCCCCCCCTCCTCCGTCCCAGTTGCTTCTTTACCATGAATTGATTAACGTGGACCCCGACTTAAACAAGTTGAAAAACTTATTCGGGTGTTACCATTTAGTGGTCAATTGTACGGAATATGTACTGAACTGTGCAATCTACTAATAAAAGTATCAATCAATCAATCAATCAAAACTGAGCGACACTCTCAGCCGGGTCATCTACGCACCTGTCGCTGATCCCCGAGCCAGTCCTGGCACACCCCGCTTCGCTGCAGGTCCGCAGGCCACACCCCTGCCCACGCTCGCATACATTATGTAATGATCAGTAGATGGCAATCACACATAAGAGATGTGTGTAGACTGCAAGATGATGACGATTAAATGTTCCACTGAGAATATAAAACATTGCACACGGCGCTCAAAAATCTGTCAAAATGTTTTTGTCAGAGTTAGTTGTTGACGAAGCCCAAGATGCAGAGAAGAAGTCAGGCATTTTATAGGTAAACATGATTCAATTAAAACTAAACAAGAACAAACAAAAAGGGTACTCACGAAAGGCACGCACGAGGCGGATAACAAACTAAAAGAGCTAGCATGGGAGCTAGAAAACAAATGGAGCTTAGCATGAAAGCTTGCAATAACAAAAGGGCCTAGCGTGGAAGCGAGCAGGTAGCGAGCAGAAAAATAGAAGTCGTTACTTGTTGCGTGAAAACAAATTGGAAGCAGGGAACAAAAGACAGTAAGCTACAAACAGCTACCGAAATATAACTTACCGCTACGCTGCAATGACACGGCACGACAGGAGCGACAGGTAGCAACGACAATAATCCAGCACAGAATGGATGGGAAGGCAGGTTAAAATAAGAGTGGGCTGATTGACACCAGGTGTGGCCAGGTGCCAATCAGCCACAGCTGAGGGGAAACAGCGCCAAAGGAGAAACACAGGAAACAGACAAAATAAGAGCGCTGACAGGAACTAAAGACAGGAAATACTTCACACACAGAGAGGAAAAACTAAAAGACAAACATACTGTCAGGAGCAAGCCTGACAATTTTAGTATGTCTTTGGTAAACTATGAAGCCCCACCACTTGGATTCTGATCATACAAGTATTATTAGTGCAATGAGAAAATGGCACCCATTAGCATACGTTTTGTTTTGCAATATTATGCAAAAC
Organism: Nerophis ophidion; assembly: GCF_033978795.1. Taxonomy (NCBI): domain Eukaryota; kingdom Metazoa; phylum Chordata; class Actinopteri; order Syngnathiformes; family Syngnathidae; genus Nerophis; species Nerophis ophidion. The sequence goes on from NC_084619.1 coordinate 75,391,880, forward strand.
CAACGGTTCTTACCTTCTTGTTCCTGCTTATGTGTAATTGGGATCTGCATACAATTTGCGCGAGTCCGTCGTTGCAGTCCGTGACGACCCCCGTAGTCGATAACCTTCTTCTTTTTCTCTATCTTCTCGTAATGGGGCGTTCAGCTGTTGCCAATTCTAATATAAAGTAGTGTAAAGTTATTCTTTATATCTGTCAGTAAACTTGCCATGAAAGCGCTAAAACATACCGGTGTAGTGAGTTTAAATTATTCACCCAAGGAACTTCAGTCATAAATGAGTTTTTTTTGGACTGCAGGTTGAAGCCTGTTCAATAGATGACGCTCGCAAGTACAGGTTAGCAAGCAAGCCCACCACTATGATGTTTCATTGAGAATATGGTGCATTAAGGGGTCATTTTTATTTATTTTTTTCTAAATGTAAAAGACTTCCTTGAGGTCTACATAACATGGTGGTTCTTTGGTCTATATGTTGCATGGATGATGTTTTACAGATCATCTTGAAGCAGCTTTCTGACGGTCGCTTCAGGATGCGCCGTTTTGTGGGCGGTCTTATTAACGTGCCCCACCTTCGACAGCGTCTTCTCCCCGTAATCTTTGTTGCAGGGGTGTAGCGTGCAAGGACGGGAGTGGAAAAAGTTTCAAAAGATGGCGCTAACTGTTTTAATGACATTCAGACTTTACTTCAATCAAGACCCCGGCAGCATCTCCTCATCCGTGGCTCACTAGTGCAACTACAATACCCGAAATGTGTCCCGTGAAAAATTGTCTGATCACAGCTCTCTAAAGTTCCTTGGGTGGATAATGTTAACTCACAACACCGGTATGTTTTAGCACTTTCATGGCGAGATTACTGACAGATATAAGTAAGAACTTTACACTACTTTATATTAGAAATGGCAACAGCGGAGAAAAAATGTCCTTTAACAAGAAGGTCGAGGAAAAAGAAGAAGCTTATCGATTAAGGGGTCCCCACAGTCTACAAAGGCGGACACGCGCACATTTTTAGGACTTATGCAGATCCCAAATACACATTAGCAGAAAAGTTGATTTTGCATAATATTGTGAAACAAAACACCACATGTCTTACCTTATACACACACCATAACAATATTTTTATGTTGAAGCACGGGTGTGGCTTCATAGCTTACCAAAATTGTACTAAAACATTTGTTATAGATTTTCTGAGCGTTGTGTGTAATGTTCTATATTTTTAATGGACCATTTAAAATGTTGGTGTTGTTTACTTGAGTCATCTTGCAGTTTACACATATCTCTTATGTGTGACTGCTGTCTACTGGTCACATTTATTATTTCACCATGTACCAAATAAAATGCTTAGAGGTCGGTAAGCACAACCTAAATTATTCCGTACATTAAGCGCACTATAGAGTTTTAAAGTTAAAGTACAAATGATTGTCGCACACACACTAGTTGTGGCAACATTTTTCCTCTGCATTTGACCCATCACCCTTGATCACCCCCTGGGAGGTGAGGGGAGCAGTGAGCAGCAGCGGTGCCGCGCCCGGGAATCATTTTTGGTGATTTAACCCCCATTGCCAACCTTTGATGCTGAGTGCCAAGCAGGGAGGTAATGGCTCCCATTTTTATAGTCTTTGGTATGACTCGGCCGGGGTTTGAACTCACAACCTACCGATCTCAGGGCGGACACTAGTAGGTGTAGATTTTTGAGCGCAATGTGTAATGTAAAAATGTTTTAATGGACCATGTAAAATGTTGGTGTTGTTTACATGAGTCATCTTGCAGTTTACACGTATCTCTTATGTGTGACTGCCATCTACTGATGACACTTATAATTATACAGTGTACCAAATAAATTAGCTTCGAGGTCGGTTAGTACGACCAAAATTATTCCGTACATTAGGAGCACCAGGCTCTAAAGTGCACTGTCGAGTTCTGAGAAAATTAAAGTATTTTAAAAACTGTCCGACCGGAACTCTCTAATAACCAAAGTTCCTTGGGTGAATAATATAAACTCACTACACCTGTATGTTTTAGTGCTTTCATGGCGAGTTTACTGATGGATATAAGCTAGAACTTTACACTCCTTTATATTAGAAATGGCAACAGCAGAGAATGAATGTCACATAACAAGAAGATGGAGACAAAGAAGAAGCTTATCCACAACGGAGTTTACACGGACTACAGTGGCGGAAGCGCGCAAATTTTCAGAATTTATACAAATCACAAATATAGATCAGCAGGTGCCAGAAAGTAAGAAAAGTTTGTTTTGCATAATATTGTGAAACAAAAGTCCAGCTAATATGTCTGCTAATAAGTGACACTCGGCCACTTTTTGAGCTCCGTGTGTAATGTAACATTTTTTAATTTACCATGTAAAATGTTGGTGTTGTTTACTTGATTCTTATTGCAGTCTACATGCATCTCTTGTGTGTGACTGCCATCTACTGGTCACACTTATCATTACACCGTGTACCACATACAATAGCTTCGAGGTCGGTAAGCACAACCAAAATTATTCCGTTCATTAGGTTCACCGGGTCATAAAACGCATTGTCGAGTTTTGACAAAATTAAAGGATTTTAAATGCCAAAAAATATGGTACATATTCAGGTTGAAATTATTTTGGTTTTAGACTTCCTTTTTATTGTTGTTCAAATTTGAACTTTACAGCACGGATAAGAACGAAATTTCATTATATAAGCTCATGGTAGTGCAGGATGAAAAAATAAAAAACAATAAGGTGCATATATAGTTAAATAAATATATATAAAATAAATAAATACATAAATAGATTACTGTACGGATAAATATGTTGCACTTTTTCACATGCGTCCACGTTATGGATGTATGTTATATCGTCTTTTTTATTCCAACGAGTTCATCCATTTTGGGGGGAGTTGAGGGGAGAGCAGGGGTCTTAAACCCTTGGCTCGTTGTGGCCCTTTACTTTTAATTTCTTAGTTTATTGTAACTGCAGCCTGCACACTCTAGACTGGTAATAGTTAAATATCTTCTAGCAATCTTGAATCTCACTAGACACTATCAACAATAACGATGCAGATGCAAAAAATAAAGCACATTGGGCAACACAAAAAGCAACTTCTGTTTAGCGAGCCGGAATGTTTCTAATTTGCCTAATGTATGGAATAATTCTGGTTGTGCTTACCGACCTCAAGCCAATTTTATTTGGTACCTGGTGTAATAATACGTGTGATCAGTAGATGGCATTCACACATAAGAGATATGTGTAGACTGCAATATGTCGGCAGTAAACAACACCAAAACATTAAATGTTCCATTTAAAATAGAGAACATTACACACAGCATTCAAAAATCTGTCAAAATGTTTTTAGTCCGATTTTGAAGCTGCACTGCTTGATGGCTTGTCGGCCCATTACTGCAACCGTAGTCAGAGATACAAATACTACTATGGTGTGTGTATAAGGACCACAAAATGGCACAGACTTATTATCTGGCGTTTTGTTTCACAATATTATGCAAAACCAACTTTTCTTACCTTCTGGCACCTGCTGATCTGTATTTGGGATCTGTTCTGAAAGTTCTGGAAATGTGCGTGTGTCCGCCACTGTAGTCCGTGTTGACACAAAAAGAAACTTCTGTTTAGCGAGCCGGAATGTTTCTAACCATCTCTAGTTTGAAAATATACATTTTTTACATTCCATTTTAAATTCATGACTTAAGGCCTATTGTATAGCTGGGGGTCACGGAAGCTGCTGCTAGAAGAAGTTTACAAATCTCGTCACGTGGTTCGGACGTGATTCTTGAAGTGAATACTCAGAGCCCCCCAGCCCCCCCCCCCCCCCCTCATCTACCCCCTCCCCGACTCTACCTCCAGCGGCTTCCATCTGAATTTCATGAATGCGTGACATGTTTGAGGAGCATGGGAATTGTGCGTGAAAGCTATGGGATTTATTAAAATTCATGAACTGTAATCCTAAAAAAATCATAAAATAAATGGAGTCCCCACATTGCGGAATTCCACCACCACTGGAGTGTCCTCTATTACCAGAGGCAACATTGGATAGGGATCATATAAAACTCCATTGAAAAATTGGCACAAAATTAAATGACAACTACATAGTATTCGTATTACTATTAGTGATACTATTATTATTATAAACAATAATAGTAAGAGTACCGTATTTTTCTGACAGTAAGGTGCACTTAAAATCCTCTCATTATCTTATAGTCCGGTACGCCTAATGTATGAAATAATTCTGATTGTGCTTACCGACCTCGAACCAATTTTATTTGGTACATGGTGTGATAATAAGTGTGAACAGTAGATGGCAGACATACATACGAGATATGCGTAGACTGCAATATGACGGCAGTAAACAACACCAAAACATTAAATGTTACATTTGAAATAGAGAACATTACACATTGCACTCAAAAATCTGTCAAGATATTTTTAGTAAGATTTTGAAGCCGCACTGCTTGATGGCTTGTCAGTCCATTACGGCAACCGTAGTCAGAGATACAAATATTACTATGGTTTGTGCAAGGACCGCAAAATGGCACTGACATATTATCTGGCGTTTTGTTACACAATATTATGCAAAACCAACTTTTCTTACCTTATGGTATCTACTGATCTGTATTTGGGATCTGAACTGAAAGTTCTGAAAATTTGCGCATTTCCGCCACTGTAGTCCGTGGTGGACTCCGTAGTCCATAAGCTTCTTCGTGTTCTCTTATCTTCTTGTTATGGGACATTCATTCTCTACTGTACATAACGGCAATCAAAATGTGTCACAAAATTAAATGACGACTAAATAATATTCATATTACTATTACTGATACTATTGTTATTATTATTATTATTAACAATAATAGTCAGAGTATCGTATTTTTCGGATGGTAAGGCACGCTTAAAATCCTTTCATTTTTTTTTTTTTTCTAAATCGACAGTGCATCTTATAACCCAACCTAATGTACAGAATAGTTCTGATTGTGCTTACCGACCTCGAACCAATTTGATTTGGTACGTGGTGTAATAATAAGTGTGACCAGTAGATGGCAGTCATACATACGAGATATGCGTAGACTGCAATATGACGGCAGTAAACAACACCAAAACATTAAATGTTCCATTTGAAATAGAGAACATTACACATGGCACTCAAATATTTGTCAAGATATTTTTAGTACGATTTTGAAGCCGCACTGCTTGATGGCTTGTCAGTCCATTACGGACCGTAGTCAGAGATACAAATATTACTATGGTTTGTGCAAGGACCACAAAATGGCACAGACATATTATCTGGCGTTTTGTTTCACAATATTATGCAAAACCAACTTTTCTTACCTTCTGATATCTACTGATCTGTATTTGGGATCTCTTCTGAAAGTTCTGGAAATGTGCGCGTTTCCGCCACTGTAGTCCGTGTTGACTCCGTAGTCCATAAGCTTCTTTGTGTTCTCTATCTTCTTGTTATGGGACATTCATTCTCTACTGTACATAAAGGCAATCAAAATGTGTCACAAAATTAAATGACGACTAAATAATATTCATATTACTATTACTGATACTATTGTTATTATTATTATTAACAATAATAGTCAGAGTACCGTATTTTTCGGATGTTAAGGCACGCTTAAAATCCTTTCATTTTTATTTTTTTTTAAATCGACAGTGCACCTTATAACCCGGTATGCCTAATGTACGGAATAATTCTGGTTGTGCTTACCGACCTTGACACATTTTTATTTGGTACATGGTGTGATAATAAGTGTGACCAGTAGATGGCAGACATACATACGAGATATGTGTAGACTGCAATATGACGGCAGTAAACAACACCGAAACATTAAATGTTCCATTTAAAATAGAGAACATTACACACGGCATTCAAAAATCTGTCACAATGTTTTTAGTACGATTTTGAAGCCGCACTCCTTGATGGCTTGTCAGTCCATTACTGCAACCGTAGTCCGAGATACAATTATTACTATGGTGTGTGTATAAGGACCACATATTATCTGGCGTTTTGTTTCACAATATTATGCAAAACCAACTTTTCTTACCTTCTGGTATCTACTGATCTGTATTTGGGCTCTGTTCTGAAAGTTCTGAAAACTTGCGCATTTCCGCCACTGTAGTCCGTGTTGACTCCGTAGTCCATAAGCTTCTTCGTGTTCTCTATCTTCTTGTTATGGGACATACATCCTCTACTTTTGCCATTTCTAATAACGTGTAAAGTTCTTACTTATATCCGTCAGTAAACTCGCCATGAAAGCTCTAAAACATACCGGTGTAGTGAGTATAGATTATTCACCCGAGGAACTTTAGTTATTATAGATTTACAGTCAGACGGTTTTTCACTGGACACATTTCCGGGCGTTGTTGTTGCAACTGCTCCGTTATTGATTGAAGTAAAGTCTTATTGTCATTAAAACAGTTAGCTGATTCATGCAACAATTTGGCCAAAGAACCACCATCACATGTTATGAAGACCACAAGGAAGTATTTCACATTTACAAAAAAAATCTAAACATGACTCCTTTTGTATGAAAATAGACCTGAATGGACGCGTTCATCGGCAGTGCGCCTTATAATCCGGTGCACCCTATGGTCTGGAAAATACGGTAAACAATAACAATTGTAGCAATATTCTAATTATTATTAATAGTATTAATAATGAAAACAAGGCCAGAAATGCTAACATAACCGTACGGAGTCTATCGTGTATCATGTAATACAAATCAATCAATCAATCAAAGTTTATTTATATAGCCCTATATCAAAAGTGTCTCAAAGGGCTGAAAATATAGAAATAGGATAATTAAACAATTTAATTAAATTGTCAATTTTTATTTTTGTAACCATTTTCCTTCCTCTTTTTATAAACAACATTTTTCTTTTTCTCTCCGTTTCCAGAGTGCAAGTTGTCCCGGCCCGGCCCCCCGGCGACGATAGTGACCATCGACGAGGAAAGCCCAAACGGTACGTCACGACCTTAACCCGACCTTGACTTGCTTTCTGTAGGCTGCTTTTTTTTTTTTTTGGCTAAGGACTATTACTATTTGTTGCTTGAGTTAAAACACGTCACACCTGAGACGGTTAGACTCCTCCCACATCCGGACACAAGCAGAGGTCATGGCCCGGCGAGCCCCGTGTAGCAGTCGTGCCGTCACACCTTCACATTAATGGCGCAGGTGTGCTTGAGTCAAGGGCCCCGCTTCAGGCTTGTTAATGCACTCGTTACAAACTTCCAAGGTGCCTCAGGGGCGAAAAATATGCATTCACCCGAGGTGCATATTTGCAAACTAACTTTATGTGTGGCGCTCGCAAGAAACATCCCCCTCTCTTCACTCTGCCTGTGCGAGTGTTTGTGGGATTTGTGCTAATCCTCCCCTGGCCCTATAAAGCACTCATTTACCTGGGATCGGACTGAAGCTTTATTCATCTCCCCCTCGATGAAACAACCTGCCGTAATGGAATGTAAACCAGGCAACCCGCTGTTATTGACCAAAGTAATTATCGCTCCAAATGTCTTTGGTTGCGTCATCGCTGTCACACTTAAGTCAGAGCGCTGACACACGAGAGTCTTGGAAGAGTCTTAGGTCTGCACTCCAAGTCTTAGAGGAAACAATGAAGCCAGTGATCGATATTGAAATGCTCTCATTTCAATCAATCAATCAATGTTTACTTATATAACCCTAAATCACAAGTGTCTCAAAGGGCTGCACAAGCCACAACGAAACCAGATCCCACACCAGGGCAAGATAAAAACCCAACCCAATAGACGTGGAGAGGATTTAGCATAATATTCTGAGAGTCCAGTCCATAGTGGATCTACTCATTGGCCTAGAGGTTAAAATGTTAGATCCACTATGGACTGGACTCTCACACTATTATGTTAGATCCACTATGGACTGGACTCCCACACTATTATGTTAGATCCACTATGGACTGGACTCACACTATTATGTTAGATCCACTATGGACTGGACTCTCACACTATTATGTTAGATCCGCTATGGACTGGACTCTCACACTATTATGTTAGATCCACTATGGACTGGACTCTCACTATTATGTTAGATCCACTATGGACTGGACTCTCACACTATTATGCTAGATCCACTATGGACTGGACACTCACTAATAGGATAGATCCAATATGGACTGGACTCTCACACTATTATGTTAGATCCATTATGGACTGGACTCTCACTATTATGTTAGATCCACTATGGACTGGACTCTCACTATTATGTTAGATCCACTATGGACTGGACTCTCACTATTATGTTAGATCCACTATGGACTGGACTCTCACACTATTATGTTAGATCCACTATGGACTGGACTCTCGCACTATTATGTTAGATCCACTATGGACTGGACTCTCACTATTATGTTAGATCCACTATGGACTGGACTCTCACACTATTATGTTAGATCCACTAAGGACTGGACTCTCACTATTATGTTAGATCCACTATGGACTGGACTCTCACACTATTATGTTAGATCCACTATGGACTGGACTCTCACACTATTATGTTAGATCCACTATGGACTGGACTCTCACACTATTATGTTAGATCCACTATGGACTGGACTCTCACAATATTATGTTAGATCCACTCGACATCCATTCCACCGGTCGCTTAGAAGGGGGTCCCCACATCTGCGGTCCCCTCCAAGGTTTCTCATTGTCATCCCATTTGGTTGAGTTTTTCCTTGCCCTGATGTGGGATCTGAGCCGAGGATGTTGTTGTGTCTTGTGCAGCCCTTTGAGACACTTGTGATTTAGGGCTATATACGTAAACACTGATTGGATAATTGAATGATTGATTGAAATCACCAAAAAATATTCCCTTTTTGTAAAGTTTGTATTTGTTTTAATTTTCTGTTTTCAATTGTTTTTTAATCTTCATCATTCACTTGTTATTTCATATGTTGACCAAAGTGAATTTAAAAAATCCCCTCATTTTTGGGACCAACATACATTCAACAGATTTCACCACCAGGGGTGCAAATGAGACATTCTCTATTTGATGCAATGGTTTTCCTTATTGGGACCAGGATTGTGGTCCTGACTTGTTTACACCTCCTCATATGGATGCTACTTTTCCTTGTTGATGTCTCAAGAAGGGTAGAAATACAAGAACACACACACACACACACACACACACACACACACACACACACACGGCATGACCTACATCACCGTAAGTGCACCACAATCATGTGTGTTATATTAGAGCAGCCGTGCAGGCTTTTTATTAATTAATCTCATCAAGAAAATCATTGAAGCACCAAATTACAAATCAAAATAAACAATTTAATTGAGAAATTGTTGTAGCCTCATGCCAAACTTTAAATTCTGCTCAAATTTCCCTCAGAACATGTGATGTTTTCCTACTTGTGCCGAATGCATGGTTGTCTGCTTGCATACATGGTGGTTGTCTACAACCTTCCATTTCAACATAATAGTGTGAGAGTCCAGTCCATAGTGGATCTAACATAATAGTGAGCGTCCAGTCCATAGTGGATCTAACATAATAGTGAGAGTCCAGTCCATAGTGGATCTAACATAATAGTGAGAGTCCAGTCCGTAGTGGATCTAACATAATAGTGAGAGTCCAGTCCATAGTAGATCTAACATAGTAGTGAGAGTCCAGTCCATAGTGGATCTAACATAATAGTGAGAGTCCAGTCCATAGTGGATCTAACATAATAGTGAGAGTCCAGTCCATAGTAGATCTAACATAGTAGTGAGAGTCCAGTCCATAGTGGATCTAACATAATAGTGAGAGTCCAGTCCATAGTGGATCTAACATAATAGTGAGAGTCCAGTCCATAGTGGATCTAACATAATAGTGAGAGTCCAGTCCGTAGTGGATCTAACATAATAGTGAGAGTCCAGTCCATAGTGGATCTAACATAGTAGTGAGAGTCCAGTCCATAGTGGATCTAACATAATAGTGTGAGAGTCCAGTCCATAGTGGATCTAACATAATAGTGTGAGAGTCCAGTCCATAGTGGATCTAACATAATAGTGTGAGAGTCCAGTCCATAGTGGATCTAACATAATAGTGAGAGTCCAGTCCATAGTGGATCTAACATAATAGTGAGAGAGTCCAGTCCATAGTGGATCTAACATAATAGTGAGAGTCCAGTCCATAGTGGATCTAACATAATAGTGTGAGAGTCCAGTCCATAGTGGATCTAACATAATAGTGAGAGTCCAGTCCATAGTGGATCTAACATAATAGTGAGAGAGTCCAGTCCATAGTGGATCTAACATAATAGTGTGAGAGTCCAGTCCATAGTGGATCTAACATAATAGTGAGAGTCCAGTCCATAGTGGATCTAACATAATAGTGTGAGAGTCCAGTCCATAGTGGATCTAACATAATAGTGAGAGTCCAGTCCATAGTGGATCTAACATAATAGTGTGAGAGTCCAGTCCATAGTGGATCCAACATAATAGTGAGAGTCCAGTCCATAGTGGATCTAACATAATAGTGTGAGAGTCCAGTCCATAGTGGATCTAACATAATAGTGAGAGTCCAGTCCATAGTGGATCTAACATAATAGTGTGAGTCCAGTCCATAGTGGATCTAACATAATAGTGAGAGTCCAGTCCATAGTGGATCTAACATAATAGTGAGAGTCCAGTCCATAGTGGATCTAACATAATAGTGAGAGTCCAGTCCATAGTGGATCTAACATAATAGTGTGAGTCCAGTCCATAGTGGATCTAACATAATAGTGAGAGTCCAGTCCATAGTGGATCTAACATAATAGTGAGAGTCCAGTCTATAGTGGATCTAACATAATAGTGAGAGTACAGTCCATAGTGGATCTAACATAATAGTGAGAGTCCAGTCCATAGTGGATCAGACATAGTAATGAGAGTCCAGTTCATAGTGGAGATCATCTTGAGCAAAGACAGGTCAGCAGCACAGAGACGTCCCCAACTGATGCACAGATGAGTGGTCTATCCTGGGTCCAGACTTTGGACAGCTAGCACACATCTGTGGTCACCAAATCTGTGAATCAATTAATGATGTGCAATGATGTTGTCAAATGTCAGTCTTTAACTCTGCAAACTATTTCAATGGTTGGAAATTGCGTATTTGCTATATATATAATAGTTACTATGGTAATCTAATTAGTTACTATGGTTAATCCAATTAGTTACTATGGTAATCCAATTAGTTACTAGGGTAATCTAAGTCACAGCAGCTCAGACCAAGCAGTGTGGGTGGGGATAGTTTCCACAGAGTGTCAGCCTAAGGACAGACTTGGAAGGACTTTTTTGCAGCAAAGTTCTAAACCTTATTGATATTCCAGATAAATCAGAATGTAGGTGTTTATTTATTTTTTTACCTTGGCATTCGTATTTTACTGTTTGTTGCAGTTTTGTTGCGTTTGGCTTGATGGTAAAATATGTGGATGGAGAGTGGGCGTGACGTTCTTATGTTGTCAATATTCAGTGGTTTATCGTTCGTAGATAATATTGTAAATCCCACCGTCTTTATTTTCATGTTTGTTCTGGGTGTCTCATTCAGTACAAAAAACATTAAATTCCACTCCGTTTTTATCATTCAATCAGTTATTAGTGTTCTTAAAAATAGACATACCGGTCCTCGGACACATTCTTTTAATCTTAATTTGGCCACACCAAAGTCAAAATTATTTCCCATCTCTGCCGTGGTGGAATGTTGTTTGACCAAAGTCTGACACACCATTTTTGACATGACTTTTGTTTTTGTTTAATTCATTTGCTACAGACAAAATCACCGAAAGCCTGACTTACCGTATTTTTTGGAATATAAATCGCTCCGGAGTACACGTTTTTTTGAAGTACCAATGATTGTCACACATAGTCGCACCTGCCGAAAATGCATAATAAAGAAAGGAAAAACATATATACGTCGCACTGGATCAAGCAGCAATATATGGGACCGCTTTGGCTGCTGCCCCCGCGACCCAAGCCCAGATAAGCGGTAGAAAATGGATGGATGGATTATTACACAGAGAAAAAGTTGTATACACATGTGTTATACATCAGTCTCATAGTAATAACAGTTGTAAAGTGGCTTATAAGGATGCCTTGGTACCGCCATTTTGAGACTTGCATGGTGCATGTAATGCAGTTGTTGTATTGAAGTGGGAATAGCAAACTTCCTGTTGATTTTAGTTGGGGGCGGTCAGTGTATGAAATGTAGGTCTCAGTGAGACCTACATTGAGGTTTTTGTTTCATGTGTGTATGACAGTCTTACAGTTTTTTCTGAGCAGGAAGCCACATTTTGTGACAACAGCAGCAGCGCAATGGTTCCTTGCGGGCTCATAGAATCCAAACCGGGGTTGTAATTAAAACTATTTCATCAACTTTTAATCAGAAGGGGTTCAATGTCTCTTCTGTGCTTATTTGAAGCCAAAATGAAAAACTGCCTCTGAGGAGATAATGTTTGAAAAAAAAGCGACATTTTTTTGCCAACTTTCGTATTGAAGGGGGAATAGCAAACTTCCTGTTGATTTGAGGCAGGGGGTGTCAGTGAATGAAATATAGGTCTAGCTGAAACCTACGTAGTGTTTTTTGTTTCAAGTTTCAATGACATTCCTACTGAAAGTTAGAGACAGTGTTGTCTGTTTTTTCTTCCTAGGGGGAACTAGAGCCCAATTTTGAGTTCTGGGGTCTGTTTTTTTGATTAGATCACAATTTTCGCCGGTCCTGATGTGTGTGTGTGTCAAATTTGGTGAGTTTTGAAGCATGTTAAGGGGGTCAAATTACAGCTGAAAGAGGCGGTGATATAATAATAATGTCATGTCTTGTGATCATGTTTTGTTTAGTTATGTGCTGTTTTGCTTAAGACTCTATTGTTTCCTGTTTTTGCACTTCCTTGTTTGTTTTGTTACCATAGCAAACGATTAGTTTTCACCTCTCCTCTTGTATCTCACCTGTTGTCACTGCTATTTAAGCCATTCTGTTTCTGTTGTTCGTCCTGGCAACATCACGGTCTATCACTTCCTTCACACCCTCGATCACCTGCTATGCACTTTGTAATCCATGCCAATGATCCATGTCCCGTTCTCGTTTTATTCCAAGTAAATTTTGTCATTATTCATGCCACAGTGCAAGTGTTTTGTTTTGTGTTCATAGTTGATTGCCTTTGTGCTAGTCTTTTGTTTCATCGGGGGCGGCATAGCTCGGTTGGTAGAGTGGCCGTGCCAGCAACTTGAGGGTTGCAGGTTTGATTCCCGCTTCCGCCATCCTAGTCATTGCCGTTGTGTCCTTGGGCAAGACACTTTACCCACCTGCTCCCAGTGCCACCCACACTGGTTTAAATGTAACTTAGATATTGGGTTTCACTATGTAAAGCGCTTTCAGTCACTAGAGAAAAGCGCTATATAAATATATTTCACATCACATCATCACGTTTTTGAACCGCCATTGTATTTTTGTTTGCTTCCTTTTTTGTAGTTTGTTAGTGTAAGAAATAAAGATGTACTTACATTCACGCCTTGCTCGCGCCAACTTTCCTTTGCCCCGGGAAAAACAAACCACGCCCAAGTCCAAGTCTTGACAAATAATAATAAAGAATAAAAAAACGGTTGTTTGTTCAGCCTATGAGATAAATTCCAAGCAGTCAATTAGTTTGGAGATTTCACAAGGTAAGAGCAGCCGGTGTTAGGAAGGAGTGACAGATGGAATATATCATCTTGTTGATGCGAGGGAGGTAGTTAATGTCTCCATAAACGCCGTCGCTTTCTCCCCGGCTTTTATCTTGTCTCCGCAAATTCATGATTTGCACCAACTGTTGCCTCAGGTTTGCGCGGATGGTCTCCAGCCTCCGCAAATTGACCGGCCCCCGTATGGGAAGCTGAGTAATGACCGAAGCCGAGGGCGTTTTATCAAAACAAAGTCAATTTAGTGTTACTTTTCTATGCGGCGTTAAGATCCGCCGTGCTGATGAACGACTGCGTGGCGGCCGGTAACAAACCCTTCAACAGGGCGATCGAAAGGTAAGTCGACAACAGGCTGAGGTTGCACATCGTCAAAAGGCTGCGGACTTAACATACGCATGAAGAAAAGGAATACAAATGAAAATCCATATTAGGGATGGAATTGATCCTATTTTTCCGATTCTTCTTAACGATTCAGTTCCTTAACACCTCTTATCGAGTTTTAATTGGGGTAAAAAAGAACAAAAAGGTCAATTAGCATCCAAGAACTATTTGAAATGTGGACTCATCAGGCCACAGAACACTTTTCCACTTTGCATCAGTCCATCTTAGATGATCTCGGGCCAAGAGAAGCTGGTGGTGTTTCTGGATGTTGTTGATAAATGGCTTTCGCTTTGCATAGTAGAGCTTTAACTTGCACTTACAGATTCAGCGACCAACTGTATTTAGTGACAGTGGTTTTCTGAAGTGTTCCTGAGCCCATGTGGTGATATCCTTTATAGATTGATGTCGGTTTTTGATACAGTGCCTGTGGGATCGAAGGCCATGGTCATTCAATGTTGGTTTCCGGCCATGCTGCTTACGTGGAGTGATTTCTCCAGATTCTCTGAACCTTTTGATGATATTATGGAGCGTAGATGTTGAAATCCCTAAATTTCTTGCAATGTCACTTTGAGAAAGGTTGTTCTTAAACTGTTTGACTATTTGCTCACGCAGTTGTGGACAAAGGGGTGTACCTCGCCCCATCCTTTCTTGTGAAAGACTGAGCATTTTTTGGGAAGCTGTTTTTATATCCAATCATGGCACCCACCTGTTCCCAATTAGCCTGCACACCTGTCGGATGTTCTAAATAAGTGTTTGATGAGCATTCCTCAACTTTATCAGTATTTTCTGCCACCTTTCCCAACGTATTTGTCACGTGTTGCTGGCATCAACTTCTAAAGTTAATGATTATTTGAAAAAAAAATAAAAGTTTATGAGTTTGAACATGAAATATGTTGTCTTTGTAGCATATTCAACTGAATATGGCTTGAAAAGGATTTGCAAATCATTGTATTCTGTTTATATTTACATCTAACACAATTTCCCAACTCATATGGAAACGGGGTTTGTAAATCATACCGTATTTTTCGGACGATAAAGCACACTTAAAATAATTTAATGTTCTTAAAAATCGACAGTGGAACTTATTACCCGGTGTGTCTAATGTACAGAATAATTCTGGTTTTGCTTACCGACCTCAAAACTATTTTGTTTGGTACATGATGTAATGATAAGTGTGACCAGTAGATGGCAGTCACACATAAGAGAGGTGTAGCCTACAATACATGAGATCTATTTTTGTACGTGTCTTTTCCACGATTGTAGGAATATACCGTACCACTCGACATAGCTCGGTTGGTAGAGCGACCGTGCCAGCAACTTGAGGGTTCCAGGTTCGAATCCCACTTCCGCCATCCTAATCCCTGCCATTGTGTCCTTGGGCAAGACATTTTACCCCACTTGCTCCTAGTGCCAACCCACACTGGTTTAAATGCAACTTAGATATTGGGATACTGAGAATCATTTTTGCTGATTCAACCCCTAATTCCAAGCCTTGATGCTGAGTGCCAGGCAGGCAGGTAATGGCTGCCATTTTTTTAGTCTTTGGTTTGACTCGGCCGGGGTTTGAACTCACAACCTACCCATGTCAGGGCGGACACTCTAACCACTAGGCCACTGATTAGGTTATAGTCCGGTGCGGCTAATATTTGGCGACTTTTACTCAATGTCATGTTGTGATGTTGATTTGACCATTGGCATCTGGTCATTTCCCAACCAACAATGTGGATCCAGATCCCACATCAGGGCAAGGAAAAACTCAACCCAATGAGAAACCACGGAGAAAACCCCCGGGCGAATGTTGCAATGGATGTCGAGTGGATCTAGTTAATAATGTGAGAGTCCAGTCCATAGTGGGGCCGGCAGGAGACCATCCCGAGCGGAGACGGGTCAGCAGCACAGAGTCCCCCAACCAATGCACAGGCGAGCGGTCCACCCCGGGTCCCGACTCTGGACAGCAAGGACTTCATCCATGGCCACCGGTCCTGTGCCCCCCCCTTCACAAGGGAGAGGGGGGCAGAGGAGTAAAGAAAATAAATGGCAGATCAACTGGTCTAAAAAGGGGGTCTATTTAAAGACTAGAGCAGGGGTTGGGAACCTTTTTGACTGAGAGAGCCAAGAAGCCGAATATTTTAAAATGTATTTCCCTAAGAGCCATATAATATTTTTTTTAACACTGAACACAACTAAACGCGTGCATTTTTAAGAAAGACCAACATTTCCAGAGTATAACAGGTATTTTATTCTTTGTATTAACATTGTTATTCTGAAGTTAACTGTGGAGGGGGCGTGGCCTGTGGGCCTGCAGCAAAGCGGGATGTTGCCAGGACCGGCATCGAAATCAGCGACAGGTGCGTAGGAGGCCCACCTGGGCCTTTTTATCTAATCACCTGTCGCTCTGTTATAAGCAGCAGCCAGGAGGAGAGACGGGGTCGGGGCTGGAGCCAGAGCGCAAGTGAGGATGAAAGAGAACAAGACAATTGCTGGAAAGGAACTGAGAGAAAAATAAAATAAAACAATATTGTAACCCTAAAACAGGCTGTTGGTGGTTTGAAGAACCCCAAGGAGGTCAAGCCACACACTAACCAACAATAAATAAACTACTTCTTACCATTAACGCAATTTCTTGAACATAAAAAAGCATGAGAATGTTTTATATGTTGAATGTTATTTTTCACACTGTGATTACAAGTGGAATTATTCATTACTTATCCTGTTAAGCAACGTCAGCTCAGATTTATCCGAGAGCCAGATGCAGTCATCAAAAGAGCCACATCTGGCTCGCGAGCCATAGGTTCCCTACCACTGGACTAGAGTATACGAATGAGTTTTAAAATGGGACTTAAATGCTTCTGCTGAGGTTGCATCTCTAACTTTTACCGGAAGGGCATTCCAGAGTACTGGAGCCCCAATAGAAAACGCTCTATAGCCCGCAGACTGTTTTTGGGCTCTGGGAATCACTAGTAAGCCAGAGTTCTTAGAACGCAGATGTCTTGCCGGGACATATGGTACAATACAATCGGCAAGATAGGATACCACATCCAGATCGTCAGGAGGTTCAGGACGATGTAGATCAACCCCAGCGCCTGAAGACATTCTGTAGAGTTTAAAGTGTTCTAGCCAATCAGTGGTCTGCGAGTGAGGAAACGGTGTCCTTGTCTCGTTATATTTTCTCACCCTTAAGAGGGTCCCTGACATAAAGTCAGCCCCACAACGCCTTGTCGAGTGGACGGGGGAAGAGAAGAGCTCACTCTCGCCTCTCTGAGGATGAATGGAGGGAACCCACGCTTGAAACTTCTGTAGTCCATTACCCTCTGCTGTAAGGACCATCTACTGTCGGCTCCCCACCACCATTAAAAACCGTGCGGATCAGACAGAGCACAAAACCAGGTCTCCGCTGGGTCGCCTTGAAGCTTCAAAGGTCTCAAGGCAGCCATGAAAGGGAGCTGGTCTTGAACACTTAATGAGACGAGCCATCCTATAGAATGGAACTGGAGAGCTTGGTCACCACGGAATCATCGACTTTGCCCAGTCCGGGTGTCAGCAACCTAAAACGTTGAAAGAGCCATCGTATTGGACCGAAAATACAAAAAAAACACCCTAAGATCGGTAGGTTGTGAGTTCAAATCCCAGCCGAGTGATATCAAAGACTATAAAAATGGGAGCCATTACCTCCCTGCTTGGCAATCAGCATCAAGGCTTGGAATTGGGGTTAAATCTGTGACGATTGCGGGGCATCGTGATACGGGTTCGTTCTTTCTTGATGCAGTTGGGCTCGAACACAGCGTGGAGGTAAGAAACAGTGATTTATTTTAAAATATAAAACTGACTAAGAAAGAAAAACTTGCACAAGGCACACAAGGCAAACCAAAAGAGCTAGCATGGGAGCTAGAGAAATAACAAAGAAACTTAGCATGGAAGCTAGCACAAGCAGAACTGGTCATCAGAATCAGGAACCAGTGTGGGGCGGCATAGCTCGGTTGGTAGAGTGGCTGTGCCAGCAACTTGAGGGTTGCAGGTTCGATTCCCGCTTGTGCCATCCTAGTCACTGCCGTTGTGTCCTTGGGCAAGACACTTTACCCACCTGCTCCCAGTGCCACCCACACTGGTTTAAATGCAACTTAGATATTGGGTGTCACTATGTAAGCGCTTTGAGTCACTTGAGAAAAGTGCTATATAAATATAATTCACAATTCACAATGATTAGGAATCAGGGTCATCACTGTTGTATAAAACAAACTAGGAAGCAAGACTGAATGAACAGAAAAGGCAGGCTTAAATAAGGACAGTAATCAAAAACAGGTGTGCGTCCGGAAACAAGTGGCAGGTAAAACTAATAAGTAACTATGGTGACAAGATCAAACAAGGAAGTGCAACCAGGAACTAAGGCAAACTTTAGCAGAACATAGTGCAGAAAGACTGAAGCCCAAAACATAATATGATCCGGGCAGCGGATCATAACAAAATCACCATAAATGATTCCCGGGCGTGGCCACCAGTGCTGCTCACTGCTCCCCTCACCTCTCAGGGGGTGAACAAGAGGATGGGTCAAATGCAGAGGACACATTTCACCACACCTAGTGTGTGTGTGACAATCATTGCTACTTTAACTTAACTTTAACTATAAAAGTGTCTCTATTAGCTATAACAGCCTACTATCAAAATGACTATGTGTCGCAGGCTGAAGCAAACTTTCATTGACAGAAATGTTGAAATGTAATATTTATTCTGCACATTTTTACATTAGTAAAGAGGTTAGTAAAGAGGGGAGATAACTCCTGAAAATGACTGGCTTTTAATGACCAAAGGTAACGATTGGTGTGTCCAAGTCAAAGGAAACATGAGGCTGTCTTCCTCTAATGGATTTATTATAATCTTTGGCTAGTTGGGTAATGTTTGCTGTGGTCTGGAACAACATGGCACACAAACCATGAATTGATTAATGTGGACCCTGACTTAAACAAGTTGAAAAACTTATTGGGGTGTTACCATTTAGTGGTCAATTGTAGGGAATATGTACTGTACTGTGCAATCTACTGATACAAGTTTCAATCAAACAATCAAAACAACTATCAGAAATGCAGCATGCAGAACTAAATTATATACAAAGAGGTTAAAAGTAAAGGAAGTTAATTGAGCTCAAATATAGCTACAAACGAGGCGTAATGATGCAACATGTACATACAGCTAGCCTAAGTAGCATGTTAGCATTGATTAGCTTGTAGTCACGCTCTGACCACATGTGCCCAATTAGGACTCCACACAAGTCAATAACATCAACAAAGCTCACGTATGTTCATCCACGCACAGTATAAAACATCTGGTGGATAAAATGGGACAAAGAAGGGGTGGAATATTTTACATGGAAACAAACGGTTGCGTTTGTTTGTATTTTCGCCCCAATCTTTTTCCATTTCCAATCGTTTAAAAAAAAAAAAAAAAAAAAAAAAAAAAAAATATATATATATATATATATATATATATATATATATATATATATATATATATATATATATATATATATATATATATATGTATATATATATATATGTATGTATGTATGTATGTATGTACTGTATGTATGTATGTATGTATGTATGTACTGTATGTATGTATGTATGTATATATATATATATGTATGTATGTATGTATATATATGTATATATGTATATATATATATATATATATATATATATATATATATATATATATATATATATATACATATATATACACATATATATATATATATATATATATATATATATATATATATATATATATACATACATATATATACACATATATATATATATATATATATATGTATATATATATGTATACACTGTATGTATATATGTGCATGCAGTATATATGTGAATATATGCACATATACAGTATGTGTATATTTGTACATATATGCATTTCTGTATAAATATGTACAAATATATATATATATATGTACATATATATATATATATATATATATGTATATATATATATATATATATATATAATTTTTTCAATAATGTATATATGTATATATATATCATTTTTGTACATATTTATACATAAATGTATATATATACATATAAACACACATATATATATATATATATATATATACATATATATATATATATATATATTCGTGTGTGTATATATGTATATATATGTGTTTGTGTGTAAAGTGCACCGTTTTTACTAAAA
This sequence comes from Nerophis ophidion, assembly GCF_033978795.1. NCBI lineage: Eukaryota > Metazoa > Chordata > Actinopteri > Syngnathiformes > Syngnathidae > Nerophis > Nerophis ophidion. Next base: position 75,412,128 of record NC_084619.1, read on the forward strand.
TAGGGACTTTTTTCAAATTAATCTGATTACTAATGTGTACAATGAAGCTCAGGGAGAAGTCGGCTTCACTAGAAAAACTTTTTGATCCAAGAACCAATTAAATGTGTTAACCAAGGTTCCACTGTAACTGGAACATTAATGATGCATAATTGCAGGTTACACTAGACCTGGAAATTAAGCGCTGATGTTTACGTGAACATTCTTTGCATCTTGCCATTATTTTGCTGTTGTATAAAAAAGGACACCCCTTCTGTTTGCCATTCTTGGTTTAAGACGCACATTTGAAGGGAAAAGACACTGCCTGCAAATCTACAAAGTGCTGTGAAGTAGATGCGTGCAGTAGTTGAGTGTAGGCAGGCAACATTAGTAGGACCAACACTTTAAGTGAAAGGCAGTGGTATAAAACAACAAGACGTCGTAAAGGCAACAAGACATTTCATTATTTTGAGCTGACCATGTGTAAGATAATGTCTGTTTGTTAGTAACAATAATGCCCCTGACCTTTATTACCCCCTTCTAATACTTTATTGCAGTCACGGGGTTTAAAGTACATGGCAAAATAAAACCTACATCCGGAAACTTCCATTTTAAATGTTGCTGGAGTTTTTTTTGCTAGTTTTTCAAAGAAAAATCCAATCCTGATAAGAGTGAGCTACTTTTACATCCAAACTAATATTGTAACTATTTATACTATTGTGTTCATTTTGTTATAAAGGTTCATTTGTTTTATATTCTTATTTGAATTCTTTTTTTGCAAGTGTGCATTCATTTCAGTCTGTCTGAAGTGGGTTTCCATAGTCGGGAAGTAGTCTTTGCCATGAAGTTGAACGTGCCAGTGTTGTCTATTGTTGAGCTCTACAAAGTGTTTGCCTCTAAGTATTCTACTTATCACACACCAGCTGTGTGATTGTAAAAAGCATCTTGGGTGTATTTTTAAATAACCAATTTTGCAGGTATCCAAATGGCCATGTAAAATCGCTAATGCTAACCAATAGCATGTATACATCTGTACTAGGGTTGTACAGTATACCAGTACTGGTATAGTACCAAAAACGGTACTATACTCTGATTGAAAAGTACCCATTGCTGGTTTTACGAGCAGAGGAGCATGTTCAGCAGCGCACAATCACTGAGTACTTACAAGCAGACGCGGTGTGTGGACAGAAATGGGAGAACGGACGCATTTTGGCCTAAAATCTAAAGATAAATGCGAAGCTATAACACTGAAACGCCCTCGGGAAGAATTACTTTAAGACATAAGTAGTTCGGAAGTGGCTGTGTTGTAGCTACTTCTAAATCAATAATCCTTGCCTCCATGGCGACAAATAAAGTACGTTTCTTACAAGTATCATTATCACTGCAGGACGAGGAATAGCTAAACATGCTTCACTACACACCGTAGGAAGATACAATAGCTCACCGCTAACAGAAAGCTAGCACCCTGAATGTAAACAAATGCCATCCACTGTAATGATACCAAGTACAATAGTGTTATCCAGTCAATGTGTTAACCTAAATCACAAGTGTCTCAAAGGGCTGCACAAGTCCAAAACAACATGTTAGTTTCAGATCCCACATCAGGGCAAGGAAAAAACTCACAACCAAGTGGGATTTCAATGACAATGACTATGAGAAACCTTGGAAAGGACTACCCCCTCCCCTCAACCACCCATCTCTCAAGGGGAGACTGGATGCAATGGATGTCGAGTGGGTCTACCATAATACTGAGAAAGTCCAGTCCGTAGTGGATCTAACATAATAGTGTGAGAGTCCAGTCCATAGTGGATCTAACATGATAGTGTGAGAGTCCAGTCCATAGTGGATCTAACATAATAGTGAGAGTCCAGTCCATAGTGGATCTAACATAATAGTGAAAGAGTCCAGTCCATTGTGGATCTAACATAATAGTGTGGGAGTCCAGTCCATAGTGGATCTAACATAATAGTGTGAGAGTCCAGTCCATAGTGGATCCAACATAATAGTGTGAGGATCCAGTCCATAGTGGATCTAACATAATAGTGAGAGTCCAGTCCATTGTGGATCTAACATGATAGTGTGAGAGTCCAGTCCATAGTGGATCTAACTTAATAGTGAGAGTCCAGTCCATAGTGGATCAAACATAATAGTGAGAGTCCAGTCCATAGTGGATCTAACATAGTAGTGTGAGAGTCCAGTCCATAGTGGATCTAACTTAATAATGAGAGTCCAGTCCATAGTGGATCTAACATAATAGTGAGAGTCCAGTCCATAGTGGATCTAACTTAATAATGAGAGTCCAGTCCATAGTGGATCAAACATAATAGTGAGAGTCCAGTCCATAGTGGATCTAACATAATAGTGAGAGTCCAGTCCATAGTGGATCTAACATAATAGTGTGAGAGTCCAGTCCATAGTGGATCTAAGATAATAGTGTGAGAGTCCAGTCCATAGTGGATCTAACATAATAGTGTGAGAGTCCAGTCCATAGTGGATCTAACATAAGAGTGAGAGTCCAGTCCATAGTGGATCTAAGATAATAGTGAGAGTCAAGTCCATAGTGAATCTAAGATAATAGTGAGAGTCCAGTCCATAGTGGATCTACTATAATAGTGAGAGTCCAGTCCATAGTGGATCTAACATAATAGTGAGAGAGTCCAGTCCATAGTGGATCTAACATAATAGTGAGAGAGTCCAGTCCATAGTGGATCTAACATAATAGTGAGAGTCCAGTCCATAGTGGATCTAACATAATAGTGAGAGTCCAGTCCATAGTGGATCTAACATAATAATAAGAGTCCATGGGTAACCTACACATCTGTGAAGGTACCATTAATGCTGAAAGGTACATACAGGTTTTGGAACAATATATGCTGCCATCTAAGAGCTGTCTTTTTCATGGACGCCCCTGCTTATTTCAGCAAGACAATGCCAAGCCACATTAAGCAGGTGTTACAACAGCGTGGCTTTGTAAAAAAAGAGTGCAGGTACTTTCCTGGCCCGCCTGCAGTCCAGACCTGTCTCCCATGGAAAATGTGTGGCGCATTATGAAGCGTAAAATAGGACAGCGGAGACCCCGGACTGTTGAAGGACTGAAGCTCTACATAAAACAAGAATGGGAAAGAATTCCACTTTCAAAGCTTCAACAATTAGTTTCCTCAGTTCCCAAACATGTATTGAGTGTTGTTAAAAGAAAAGGTGATGTAACACAGTGGTGAACATGCCCTTTCCCAACTACTTTGGTACGTGTTGCAGCCATGAAATTCTAAGTTAATTATTATTTGTAAAAACAAATCAAAAATTATGAGTTTGAACATGAAATATGTTGTCTTTGTAGTATATTCAACTGAATATGGCTTGAAAAGGATTTGCAAATCATTGTATTCTGTTTATATTTACATCTAACACAATTTCCCAACTCATATGGAAACAGGGTTTGTAAATAGATAAATGTCTTCCACGTCCTCGCTGGAAAGGACTAAGAGGCACACATGTTTATAATCTGTCTTCACCTCTATGATGACGCCCCGATATGATGATTGCTGAGTCATCAATACTTAATTAGATGGCCGCTGAGAGGCTGAGATTAGCCAGCAAACACCTGCTCCCAGTGGATTAGAGAGAGCGAAAGGAGAAAGGCGTAGTTTGTCCTGTAAAGACATGCAGTGTGACCAACTCATGCCTGCCTTTGTCTGCCTTCTGTCTTCTAGAGCAGCCAAACAGCTGCAGGTATGTCACACCTGAGGCCATTAAAGCATAACAACTGTTTGCAAACTTAATTACACTACAAGGTGTTTTTGGGGAATATTTGTCACTACTTGATGTGCATAAATAAAGACTGCAATTAGAGTGAATTATCTGTAAAACTGTAATTGCTTCTCTGACATTTGTAATGTTGTTCGTGCTCAACTTGGGCAGTTCTGCAGAACATTTGCATGAAGAACATGGAAAAGAGAACATAGCACTGTAGGACAGACCTGGGCAAATGGACTGCAGGCGGGCCAGGAAAGTACCCATATTTTTTTTTTTACAAAGCCACGCTGTTGTAAGACATGCTGAATGTGGCTCGGCATTGTCTTGCTGAAATAAGCAGGGGCGTCCATTGAAAAGACGGCACTTATGTTGTTCCAAAACCTGTATGTACCTTTCAGCATTAATGGTGCCTTCACAGATGTGTAAGTTACCCATGCCTTGGGCACTAATGCACCCCCATACCATCACACATGATGGCTTTTGAACCTTGTGTCGATAACAGTCTGGATGTTTCGCTTCCCTTTTGGTCCGGATGACAGGATGTCAAATATTTCCAAAAACTATTTGAAATGTGGACTCGTCAGACCACAGAACACTTTTCCACTTTGCATCAGTCCATCTTAGACGATCTCGGGCCCAGAGAAGCCGGCGGCGTTTCTGGATGTTGTTGATAAATGGCTTTCGCTTTGCATAGTAGAGCTTTAACTTGCACTTACAGATGTAGCGACCAACTGTATTTAGTGACAGTGGTTTTCTGAAGTGTTCCTGAGCCCATGTGGTGATATCCTTCAGAGATTGATGTCGGTTTTTGATACAGTGCCGTCTGAGGGATGGAAGGCCACGGTCATTCAATGTTGGTTTCCGGCCATGCCGCTTACGTGGAGTGATTTCTCCAGATTCTCTGAACCTTTTGATGATATTATGGAGCGTAGATGTTGAAATCCCTAAATTTCTTGCAATGTCACTTTGAGAAAGGTTGTTCTTAAACTGTTTGACTATTTGCTCACGCAGTTGTGGACAAAGGGGTGTACCTCGCCCCATCCTTTCTTGTGAAAGACTGAGCATGTTTTGGGAAGCTGCTTTTATACCCAATCATCGGTGCGCAATCCACGGCGTCGCTAGCGGCACGCTCGGCCGCATTCTCCGCTTCCTCGCCGCCATCTTGGGATGGGCTCCAGCGTGCCGTGCCCTGCCCTGCCCTGCTCCTTGTTTTTAATGATTACTTATGCCTACTGACGGCAATTAAATGTTAAATATCTGAAAATGTGTTTTGTGGCAACCACAACTGTGACCACAGTGCGTGTTGATGTGTCCAGTGGCACTTTCCATCATTTTCAGCTGACTGCATTGCAAAATGATGTCCAGGGGGGAAAAAATAAAAATAAAAATTGCTTTTTTTTTTTTTTTTTTTTACTTGATGGATCCAAAATGTTCCTAGAGTGACATCTGTTTGCCTAATTGAGGCCTTAATGGGACTTTTTTAGATTTATTTTTTTTATTTGATGACAGTTTTCTGACCACAGATACTCACTTAAGCACTTCAACTATGACAAAGCCTTCTCTTTTTTCCGGGCTCGTCTTAGGGCGGCTTTTGTTCGAGCGTCCTTGGAAGAAGTGTGAGGTGTACCGTTGCTATTTTTTTCCCGTGGAGTAGATCGACTCTCTTGGAGAAAAAAACAGTAGATGATTGTACCTTAAGCACTTTTAGAGCCACTAGACTTTACTAGATTAGAGAGAGAAAAAAAAAAAAAAAGCTTAATACATCGTCGCCTCGGTTAATGCGAGACGAATTGTATGAATAATTGCTGCTGTCTCTCCAAGTTGCCACCAGGTAGCGTTGGAAGAACCGTGAAGTGAATTAGTACGAAACCCAAAACCAGCGAAGTTGGCACATTGTGTCAATGGTAAATAAAAACAAAATACAATCCTTTTCAACTTATATTCAATTGAACAGACTGCAAAGAGAAGATATTTAACGTTCGAATTGGTAAACATTGTTATTTTTTGCAATTTTAGCTCATTTGGAATTTGATGCCTGCAACATGTTTCCAAAAAGTTGGCACAAGTGGCAAAAAAGACTGAGGATGTTGAGGTATGTGTTATGATCCGCCGCCCAGATCATATGTTGTTTTGGTTTTTGAGTCCTTTCGTGTTTTCTGTTTGATTTTGGACTCTTCCGATCCCTAGTTTTGCTCTTCCTTGTTTGTTCTGTTACCATGGTTTTTATATTTGTTCCACCTGCCACTTGTTTTTGACGCGCACCTGATTCTTGATTACTGCCAGTATTTAAGCCTGCCTTCTACCTCAGTTCATCCTTGATTCTTTGTTTGCGGTAAGCAACATTCACAAGGTGTCTTCCTATGTCTTGTTCTATGCTAATGTTTTAGCTTAGCTTCTCGTGCGTCAGCACGCTTTTTCTTTTGCCTGTTTTTGTACCATTATTTCTTGGTCCATTGTGTCAATAGTAAATAAAAACAAAATACAATGATTTGCAAATCCTTTTCAACTTATATTCAATTGAACAGACTGCAAAGAGAAGATATATAACGTTCGAATTGGTAAACGTTGTTATTTTTTGCAATTTTAGCTTATTTGGAATCTGATGCCTGCAACATATTTCCAAAAAGCTGGCACAAGTGGCAAAAAAGACTGAAAACGTCGAGGAGTATATTATGATCCGCCGCCCGGATCATATGTTATTTTGGTTTTTGAGTCCTTTCGTGTTTTCTGTTTGATTTTGGACTCTTACGATCTCTAGTTTTGCTCTTCCTTGTTTGTTCCGTTACCATGGTTTCATATTTCATATTCATATCAACATCCATTGCTTTCCTCCTCTCCAAGGTTCTCATAGTCATCTTTGTCACCAACGTCCCACTGGGTGTGAGTTTTCCTTGCCCTTATGTGGGCCTACCGAGGATGTCGTAGTGGTTTGTGCAGCCCTTTGAGACACTAGTGATTTAGGGCTATATAAGTAAACATTGATTGATTGATTGATTGATTTGTTCCACCTGCCACTTGTTTTTGACACGCAGCTGATTCTTGATTACTGCCAGTATTTAAGCCTGCCTTCTACCTCAGTTCATCCTTGATCCTTTGTTTGCGGTAAGCAACTTTCACGAGGTGTCTTCCTATGTCTTGTTCCGTGCTAAGTGTTAGCTTAGCTTCTCGTGCGTCAGCACACTTTTTCTTTTGCCTGTTTTTGTACCATTGTTATTTTATTTTTTGTATATAAAATCAAGCTCTTACCTGCTATTTCTGTCCCGTCTGCTCCATTTGCATCTTGGGGTGACAACTTGCGCTTCGTTCTGCGCGACCCAAGTGACAGAATGCTCATCAAACACTTATTTGGAACAACCCACAGGTGAACAGGCTAATTGTTAACCTGGGGCTGCCATGATTGTGTCATGTCTTGGTGATCATGTTTTGTTTAGTTGTGTTAATTTACTTCGAGACTCCATTAGTTGCTGTTTTTTTCACTCCCTTGTTTCGTTTCCATGCCAACCCATCAGTTTTCACCTGTCCCCAAGTCACGCACCTGTTTTCACTAATCATGTAACTATTATTTAAACCGAAAGTTGCCAGGAAGTCAGCCTGGCTTCTTTACCTCTGATACTGTCTATAGTTTAGATTCTCGCCATGCTACGTAAGTTTTGTTTTTTTTCACGTCACAGTTATCGAGTTTTGTTTCATGTTCATAATTTCTGTCTTAGTGCAAGTTTTGTGTCCACAGCCAAGTTTTTATACTTCCTTGTGAGCACCTTTTGTTTGTTCCTGTTTTGAGTTAAGATTAAATCAGGTCCTCACGTTCACGCCTTGCCCGCACCAACTTTCCTTTGCATTCAGGAAAAACAAACCCTCAAGTCCACGTGCTGACGGATTAAGTATAAAAGCTGCTTCCATGAAATGCTCAGTCATTTACAAAGAAAGACGGGACGAGGGTCACCACTTTGTCAAAAAATGCGTGAGAAAATCTTCGAAAAGGTTAAGAACAACATTTCTCAACCAGCTATTGCGAGGAATTTAGGGATTTCACCATCTATGGTCCGTAATGTCATCAAAAGGTGCAGATAATCTGGAGAAATCCCCGCACGTAAGCGGCAAGGCCGGAAACCAACATTAAAAACCTGTGCGCTTCGATCCCTAAGGCGTTACGGCATTAAAAAGTGACATCAGTGTGTAAAGGATATCACCACATGGGCTCGGGAACACGTTATTAAAAACACTGTCAGTAACTACAGTTTGTCACTACATCTGTAAGTGTATGTTAAAACTCTACTATGCAAAGCCAAAGCCATTTATCAACAACACCCAGAAACGCCGCCAGCTTCGCTGGGCCCGAGCTCATCTAAGATGGACTGATGCAAAGTGGAAAAGTGTTACGTAGTCTGACGAGTCCACATTTCAAATTATATTTGGAAACTATGGATGTGGTGTCTTTTGGACCAAAGAGGAAAAGAACCATCCGGACTGTTCTAGACGTAAACCTCAAAAGCCAGCATGTGTGATGGTATGGGGGCGCATTAGTGCCCAAGGCATGGGTAACTTACACATCTGTGAAGGCACCATTAATGCTGAAAGGTACATACAGGTTTTGGAGCAACATATGTTGTCATCCAAGCAAAGTTATCAAGGACGCCCCTGCTTATGTCAGCAAGACAATGCCAAGCCATGTGTTACAACGGCGTGGCTTTGTAATAAAAGAGTGTGGGTACTAGACTGGCCTGCCTGTAGTCCAGACCTGTCTCCCATTGAAAATGTGTGGCGCAATATGAAGCCTAAAATGTTGGAGCAACTTAAGCTGTACATCAAGCAAGAATGGCAAAGAAATGCGCCTGAAAAGCTTCAACAATTGGTCTCCTCAGTTCCTTGATTAATTAATTAATGGCACCGCCATGGCCTCTCTTTAATAGTTTCGTCATTTAATTATTTTCTGTAGCTGTAATCCTCAAACTGTCGTGCGGCACACAAGCGCCATCTAGTGGTATGCAAATATTTGATTTATTATTTAATTACAGAGTATTATTCATCTTTGATGTCGGTCTCCAAAAATATTACTGTAAATTTTGGACTGCAAGCTGCAATTTATTTTTATCCTACGCTTTGAATCTTGCGGCTTTAAAATTCATAGTAAAAAAAATATATTTAGAAAAGTCTGCAAATACACTGAGAAAGTGTTTAATTATTTCTGTTACGGTGACATCTTTTGGATGAGTTGGCTCACTGTAGGTGCTGGAGTGTCCTTCCGTTTAGTGCTTTCAACCGGAAGTAGAAGTGCGCATTTCTTCATTCATAACTCCAAGAAATGTTAAGTTTTACAGTATAACTTAAACTGTTTATACTTACTAAACAGTCCCATGTGTGATGTCCGTAGGAGTAATTGTCTTGCCTAGTTGTACGTGCTAACAGTGTTAGCATTGGCTAATATGCTAACAGGTTTACGAGTGTCTGCGTCAGTATTATTAACTTACAATGGGATTTTAGCATTGTTCCAGTTTCACAAAATTCCTCAGTAAACACACCCAAGTTGCGGCCAGAGAGTAAATTAATCTGTTTAGCCAACAGGAGCGCTAGTGGGTCTGTGTCACTGACTTCTGTTTTGTTTGATTATCCGTTTTACTGCCGTGTTATGGACTACGTTTGGAAGCAATTAAGGTATATAAATACCCTTTTATGTGTAAATACCTAATTTCAAAACATATATATATATATATATATATATATATATATATATATATATATAGATTGACATAATTTTTTTGGTTTTCGCACAATTCTGACATTTTGGAACATATCTCTTAGGGAAAAAAGGTCTACAGCGGTTCCACAGTGGAAGGATGATATTGATTCATGTTACTTTCCGTGCTCAAACATCTTCATCACAGTTTTTCAATTTTGTATCTTATTTATGTATTTTGTTATCCTGTGATTGGATGTTGCACGCCAAGGTAGAGAATCATTTATTAGGTACGTGGCTGCCTGCTTCAATACTTTAGAGGTCTTTCAAGCAAACTCTCTGAGCTCACAAAGTCTGCCTGACATTTAGTATCAATGGAGCTGCTCAGGCTGTAAATCAGGAGGACATTTTGGAATTGGGAACAGCCGAGGACTGCGATGCGACTGGCGCTCAATTCTGACCTTTTTTGGAGTACGGCGCAGTGATGTTGCATTTAATTGCTTTTTCAACACGGATTCCCCGATCTAATCAATCAATCAATGTTTATTTATATAGCCCTAAATCACAAGTGTCTCAAAGGGCTGCACAAGCCACAACCGCATCCTCGGTTTAGAGCCCACATAAGGGCAAGGAAAAACTCACAACCCAGTGGGATATCAATGTGAATGACTATGAGAAACCTTGGAGAGGACCGCAGAAGTGGGTGACCCCCCACCCTCCTCTAGGGGAGACCAAAGGCAATGGATGTCAAGTGGATCTAACATAATAGTGTGAGAGTCCAGTCCATAGTGGATCTAACATAATAGTGTGAGAGTCCAGTCCATAGTGGATCTAACATAATAGTGTGAGAGTCCAGTCCATAGTGGATCTAACATAATAGTGTGAGAGTCCAGTCCATAGTGGATCTAACATAATAGTGAGAGTCCAGTCCATATTGGATCTAACATAATAGTGTGAGAGTCCAGTCCATAGTGGATCTAACATAATAGTGTGAGAGTCCAGTCCATAGTGGATCTAACATAATAGTGAGAGTCCAGTCCATAGTGGATCTAACATAATAGTGCGAGTCCTGTCCATAGTGGACCTAACATAATAGTGAAAGTCCAGTCCATAGTGGATCTAACATAATAGTGAGAGTCCAGTCCATAGTGGATCTAACATAATATTGAGAAAGTCCAGTCCATAGTGGATCTAACATAATAGTGTCAGAATCCAGTCCATAATGGATCTAACATAATAGTGAGAGTCCAGTCCATAGTGGATCTAACATAATAGTGAAAGTCCAGTCCATAGTGGATCTAACATAATATTGAGAGAGTCCAGTCCATAGTGGATCTAACATAATAGTGTGAGAATCCAGTCCATAATGGATCTAACATAATAGTGAGAGTCCAGTCCATAGTGGATCTAACATAATAGTGAAAGTCCAGTCCATAGTGGATCTAACATAATAGTGAAAGTCCAGTCCATAGTGGATCTAACATAATATTGAGAGAGTCCAGTCCATAGTGGATCTAACATAATAGTGTGAGAATCCAGTCCATAATGGATCTAACATAATAGTGAGAGTCCAGTCCATAATGGATCTAACATAATAGTGTGAGAGTCCAGTCCATAGTGGATCCAACATAATAGTGAGAGTCCAGTCCATAGTGGATCTAACATAATAGTGAGAGTCCAGTCCATAGTGGATCTAACATAATAGTGAGAGTCCAGTCCATAGTGGATCTAACATAATAGTGTGAGGGTCCAGTCCATAGTGCAGTGGTTCTTAACCTGGATTCGATCGAACCCTAGGGGTTCGGTGAGTCGGCCTCAGAGGTTCGGCGGAGGTCAAAACACACCCAACTCAACATGTAAAAAATAACTTCTCCCTATCAGTGTAATACTAATAAGGCAACAGCAGAAGTCAGACTGATTAGCAGGTGTGTCATTTGTTATGAGTTTATGCACTGTGTTGGTTTTGTTCTTTCAACAAGGTGATGTTCAGGCACGGTTCATTTTGTGCCCCAGTAAAAAAAACATGGTAACACTTTTATACGGGGAACATATTCAACATTAATCAGTTGCTTATTAACATGCAAATTAGTAAAATATTGGGTCATAACTAGTCATTATTAAGTACTTATTAATGCTTTATTAGGCATGGCCTTATTATAACCCTAACCAAATAACCCTAAATTAAGTATATGTTACTTAGAATATGTTCCTTATGCTAAAGTGTAAACAAAAACATAACTTTGTCTTCAATTTGAAAAAAAAGGAGGGTTGGGTGAATGCACATATGAAACTTGGGTTCGGTCCCTCCAACAAGGTTAAGAACCACTGACATAGTGCAAAGACTTTCTGCACAGTCAGTTGCTACAGATCTCCAAACTTCATGTGACCTTCCAATTAGCCCACGTGCAGCACGCAGAGAGCTTCATGAAATGGGTTTCCATGGCCCAGCAGCTGCATCCAAGCCATAGGTGTCAAACTCTGGCCCGCCGTGTAATTTCATTGGGCCCTTGAGGCAATATCAAATTAACATTAGAGCTGGCCCGCCGGTATTATACAGCAGTGCTGCTGTATAACACCGCATTCACCGATTTCCCGGGAGACTCTGGAATTTCAGTACCCCTCCTGAAAATCTCCCCGTGCAACCATTCTCCCGAATTCCACCCGGACAACAATATTGGGGGTGTCTTTAGCGTCCCCTACAACCGGTCGTCAAGTCTGTTTTTCCTCCTCACAAACAGCGTGCCGGCCCTGTCACGTAATATATGTGGCTTCTACACACATGTAAGTGAATGCATGGCATACTTGATCAACAGCATACAGGTCACACTGAGGGTGGCCATATAAACAACTTTAAAAAAATATACGCCACACATACACCCTCCTGTCCCCCAATCCAACGCCCTCATAGGGGTGATGAATGGATGGTCAGCGCCTGAGAGCTGCGACCTACCACCATGACCTTGAACTACCTTCCCTCTGTTGCCAGATATCTCGAGATGTACGTTGTAATATGTATATGTGCTTTGCTATGGAGGTTTTTTCTCACTCCAAACTGAGCCCAGTCTGGATTGTATTTTTTTACTCATCCTTCCCCAGCGTTTACCTTTTTCCCATCTTTTACGGGGCGCCTTATGGTGATCCATCAGCGTTCTTGTTCTGTAACCCTGTACACTGTTTGTTTGTCTAATCTTGAACAGGTTTGTGCTGAAAACTAAGTTTTGTTGTACTTAATGCAATGACAATAAAAAATAAAAAAGACTACCTAAACACTGTTACAAACATGCGCCACACTGTGAACCCACACCAAACAAGAATGACCAAACATTTGGGGAGAACATCCGCACCGTAACACAACATAAACACAACAGAACAAATACCCAGAACCCCTTGCAGCACTAACTCGCTACAATATACACCCCCTCCCCGCTACCAACACACCCCGCCCCCCTGAACCCACCCACCTGAGCCCCAACATTAACTGAGCAGTAAAAAGGCCTGAATGGTTGATTTATTCATTATTTTATTTTTAAATGTATTAGCCTCTGGAAAAAGTGAATGTTAATATTTACCTCAGAAGGCTGCAAATACAAAAGAGGCATTTAATTTTTATTTAAATTTGATTTGATATGCCATTGATATTTTTTAATTATTATTATTATTCATATTTCAAACTCAATTTTGCATGTCACTATAAAGTTACGTTAGACTTGCTTGTTCAATATTCAATGAAAAACTTGTTTGGGTCGCTATTAAAAGATTAATTTGTTAAACCTCGGCCCGTGACTTTGTTCAGTTTTAAATGTTGGCCCACTCTGTATTTGAGTTTGACACCCCTGATCTAAGCCATAAATCACCAAGTCCAACACAAAGCGTGGGATGCAGTTGTGTAAAGAACATCACCACTGGACTCTAGAGCAGTGGCGACACCTTCTCTGGACTAATGAGTCACACTTTTCCATCTGGGAATCTGATGGACCAGTCTTGGTTTGGGAGTTGCCAGGAGAACGCTACATTTCGGACTGCATTGTGCTGAGTGTGAAATTTGGTGGAGGAGGAATTATGGTGTGGGGTTGTTTTTCGTGGCCCCTTAGTTCCAGTGAAAGGAACTTTGAATGATTCAGGATACCAAAAGATTTTTGGACAATTCCATGGGAAAAAAGTCTGCGGGCTATAGAGCGTTTTCCGTTCGGGCTCAAGTACTCTGGAATGCCCTCCCGGTAACAGTTCGAGATGCTACCTCAGTAGAAGCATTTAAGTCTCACCTTAAAACTCATCTGTATACTCTAGCCTTTAAATAGACCTCCTTTTTAGACCAGTTGATCTGCCGCTTCTTTTCTTTTTTCTCCTATGTCCCCCCCTCCCTTGTGGAGGGGGTCCGGACCGATGACCATGGATGAAGTACTGGTTGTCTAGAGTCGAGACCCAGGATGGACCGCTCGTCGGGACCCAGGATGGACCGCTCGCCTGTGTATGGGTTGGGGACATCTCTATGCTGGTGATCCGCCTCCGCTTGAGATGGTTTCCTCTGGACGGGACTCTCGCTGCTGTCTTGGATCCGCTTGAACTGAACTCTCGCGGCTGTGTTGGAGCCACTATGGATTGAACTTTCACAGTATCATGTTAGACCCGCTCCACATCCATTGCTTTCGGTCCCCTAGGAGGGGGGAGGGATTGCCCACATCTGAGGTCCTCTCCAAGGTTTCTCATAGTCAGCATTGTCACTGGCGTCCCACTGGATGTGAATTCTCCCTGCCCACTGGGTGTGAGTTTTCCTTGCCCTTTTGTGGGTTCTTCCGAGGATGTTGTAGTCGTAATGATTTGTGCAGTCCTTTGAGACATTTGTGATTTGGGGCTATATAAATAAACATTGATTGATTGATTGATTGATTGCACTTGAAGTTCATGCTTGTGTCAAAGCAGGTGGCAAATACTTTTGACAACATAGTGTATTACATCAGTGCCATCCCTAGCCCAAAAGTGATCAACAGACCTGCCAACAAGCTGGCATTTTAATCCCTGAACATGCCCTGCACGCCTTGCCACTCTACACCACAACATGCCACAAACACACTGGCCGCTCCTCAATCAATCAATCAATGTTTACTTATATAGCCCTAAATCACTAGTGTCTCAAAGGACTGCACAAACCACCACGACATCCTCGGTAGGCCCACATAAGGGCAAGGAAAACTCACACCCAGTGGGACGTCGGTGACAATGATGACTATGAGAACCTTGGAGAGGAGGAAAGCAATGGATGTCGAGCGGGTCTAACATGATACTGTGAAAGTTCAATCAATAGTGGATCCAACACAGTCGCGAGAGTCCAGTCAAAAGCGGATCCAACACAGCAGCGAGAGTCCCGTTCACAGCGGAGCCAGCAGGAAACCATCCCAAGCGGAGGCGGATCAGCAGCGCAGAGATGTCCCCAGCCGATACACAGGCGAGCAGTACATGGCCACCGGATCGGACCGGACCCCCTCCACAAGGGAGAGTGGGACATAGGAGAAAAAGAAAAGAAACGGCAGATCAACTGGTCTAAAAAGGGAGTCCATTTAAAGGCTAGAGTATACAAATGAGTTTTAAGGTAAGACTTAAATGTTTCTACTGAGGTGGCATCTCGAACTGTTACCGGGAGGGCATTCCAGAGTACTGGAGCCCGGAATGAAAACGCTCTATAGCCCGCAGACTTTTTTTGGGCTTTGGGAATCACTAATAAGCCGAAGTACTTTGAAGGCAGATTTCTTGCCGGGACATATGGTACAATACAATCGGCAAGATAGGATGGAGCTAGACCGTGTAGTATTTTATACGTAAGTAGTAAAACCTTAAAGTCACATCTTAAGTGCACAGGAAGCCAGTGCAGGTGAGCCAGTATAGGTATATATGTATGTATATATGTATATAAAGGTATATACAGTATAGGTATATATGTATGTATATGTGTATATAAAGGTATATACAGTATAGGTATATATGTATGTATGTATGTATATAAAGGTATATACAGTATAGGTATATATGTATGTATGTATGTATATAAAGATATATACAGTATAGGTATATATGTATGTATATATGTATATAAAGGTATATACAGTATAGGTATATATGTATATAAAGGTATATACAGTACAGGCGTAATATGATCAAACTTTCTTGTTCTTGTCAAAAGTCTAGCAGCCGCATTTTGTACCAACTGTAATCTTTTAATGCTAGACATGGGGAGACCCCAAAATAATACGTTACAGTAGTCGAGGCGAGACGTAACAAACGCATGGATAATGATCTCGGCGTCTTTAGTGGACAGAATGGAGCGAATTTTAGCGATATTACGGAGATGAAAGAAGGCCGTTTTAGTAACGCTTTTAATGTGTGCCTCAAAGGAGAGAGTTGGGTGGAAGATAATACCCAGATTCTTTACCGTGTCGCCTTGTTTAATTGTTTGGTTGTCAAATGTTAGAGTTGTATTATTAAATAGAGGTCGGTGTCTAGCAGGACCGATAATCAGCATTTCCGTTTTTTTGGCGTTGAGTTGCAAAAAGTTAGCGGACATCCATTGTTTAAGAAAGACGTAAAGATCCGGGCGCTGCAATGCATTTAGGCCGAGCGTTGCAAGGAATTGAACATTTCCCAGCATCCGATTCCCCACAATTCTCCCCTCAACCACGACCGCCATTGCTCTCCCGTGACAGGAAACTAACAGAGTCTGTGAACACGTAAGGCTCTAAAGCGCTGCTTTTTTCGCTGATTTATTGAGGATATAAAACGACGCATTGACATGTGGAAAGGCAGTGATATAAATAAAAAAACAAGGCAGTCAGCTAACAAAAACCAAATAACTTCCCCCTGTACACACCTCTCAATCAAACAGGCTTCTGGTGCTGATGTAGCACCACCACATGACTCCATCCCCGTATGTGACCATTGGATGGACAAATATACTACTAGGACTATAGTGGCCTAAAAGATCTGGCCTCTACAGCAAGGGTGCCCAAAGTGTGGCACAGGGGCCATCTGCTGCCCACGACTTGTTTGTCATTGGCCCTTGGCACATTCCAACAAACATCAAATCTATCAACAGAGGTAAGGGAGTGCGGGGTCATGGTGGCAGGCCGCAGCTCTCAGGCACTGACCATCCTTTTATCATCCCTAAGGGATTTGCGTCGAGGGCGTTGGTTGGGGTGTGGGGTATGTATGTGTGTGGCGTATATTTTTGTGGATGCATGTTTGTGTGTAAGCCTGCAGTGTGTCTATGTTCCACGGCCTTGATGTCGTGCAGTCGCTAGTCCAAAGTCAACAACAACAGGTGTGTGTCCATGAGAGACAAGAAGCCATGTGATGTAGCACCACCACATGACTCCACCCCCATATGTCACCATTGAATGAACAGATATAGTACAGTGTTAGGACTGTAGTGGCCTAAAAAGATCTGGCCTCTACAGCAAGGGTGCCCAAAGTGTGGCACAGGGGCCCGCGACTCGTTTTTTTATTGGCCCTTGGCAGATTGCAACAAAAATCAAACAAAAAATACTGTAAAAATGAGAAAAACTGCAAAAATATTTTATTGATAGGTAGTAGGTCGGTCTTTATTATCATTGCACAAGTACAACATGACTTTGTTTTCAGCACAAACCCGTTCAAGATTGGACAAACAACCAGTGTACAGGGTTGCAGAACAGGAACGCTGATGGGTTGCCACAAGGCGCCCCGTAAAAGATGGGAAAAAGGTAAAGGCTGGGGAAGGATGAGTAAAAAAATACAACCTAGACTGGGCTACTAAGGGGGCCAAGTCACCAACACCCAAGCCAAGACCCAAGTCGCCAGAACTCAAGCCAAGACCCAAGCCGCCAGGACTCAAGCCAACAAGACCCGAGCCAAGACTCAAGCCGCCAAGACTCAAGTCAAGACCCAAGCCCCCAAAACCCAAGACCCAAGCCAAGTTTCACCGCCTGGCACACCACGCCAAGCTTTGCCGGCTGCCACGATGACGACGCGCCCGCCACCTTGTCGGCCACGCATGTGGGGGTTACCTGGTCGTCCGCCACGCCAAGTGCGCCGACCTCCTTGTCGGCCACGCATGTGGCCCTTCCCGGGTCGCCCACCTCGTCAAGTACAGCGGCGCTCTACACCTGGCTGCCACCTGACTATGCCTCGGTGGATTCGGGGACACTTGTTCTGGCGACCCGCCGCCATGTCCCCCTTCCGCCCTCGCATGACTCTTGATCTTGTTTTTGTTGGGGTTTTTTTGGACATCTGAGATCTGTCCTTAAGGGAGGGGCTCTGTCATGTTTTGGTGATCATGTTTAGTTTGGCTGTGTTCTGTTTTGTTTTTGCACTTTGTCAGTTCCTATTTTTTCACTGCCTGCTTTGCTTCCATGACAACCGATTAGTTTTCACCTGTCCTCATTTCACGCACCTGATTCATTTAGACTCGCGCACCTGTTGTTAATCACGTCTGTCAGGCTTGTCCCTGACAGTGTGGCCATGTTTTAGTTGTTCCTGTCTCTTATTTTGTCTGTTTCCTGTTTTTTTTTTCTCCCCTGAGCACTGTTTCCCCTCAGCTGCGGCTGATTGGCACCTGGCCACCACTGGTGTCGATCAGCCCGCTCCTTTTTGAACCTGTTTTGTCCTCCAGTCAGATGCTGGACTATTGTCATTATGTCGTGTTGTGTTCTACTTATTGTTCCTACTGGTCGTGTCAATGCAGTGCAGCCGTAAGCTATGTTTGGTAGCTGTTTTGTAGCTTACGGTCTTTTGTTCCCTGCTTCCAGTTTGATGCCTTCTCTGCATCTCGGGCTTCGTCACTAACAAACTTTGACAACGTCACCTCTATTTAAGCCTGTAGTTGCCAGGCAGTCAGTTTGGCGACATCACCCTCTACACACCCTTGTTTTTCATGCTGATGATCCATGCTGCTCTATTTAATGCTCTTTTCTCCTTCCAAGTAAGTTTCCTTTATTCATGCCATAGTTTGCAAGTTTTGTTTTATGTCCATAGTTTTGCCTTTGTTGTAGTTTTCTTAGCCAAGTTTTGAACCTCTGCTGAGAGCCCCTTTCGTTTGTTCCTTTTTTTCGAGTTAAGATTAAAATCATGTCCGATCCAGTCGCTTTGCACCACGTCATGACAGACAAGGATTAAAAGACCCACGTTTGTTCATGTGGTCGTGCTTACCGACAGCAGCTGCTTCAATCAGTAAACAGAAAGAGCAAAGAAAGGTTCGGAAAGACCATGACTCTGGAGAAAAGTAAGGCCAGCTCTGTATCTTTTCATTTTTCCTTCCATTAACATAGTCGTCATGGGTACGCTGTGCTTCTCCGCAGCCCTGAGCTGAATTGATTTGGTCAATGGGAGGCTCGGAATTATCCGTCCTCCCAAACTGGGTTAATTTTGGTCTGGGCAAAGCTATCAGTTGTTCTGCATCACATTGGCAGCCAACTAATTTGGTTTTGGGACTTGTCCATATATCTGCAGAAACGCCTTTTTTTGATTTCAAAGTCATCAGATTTTGTTGAAACCAGAATAGCAGTCAGATTCACTTTTAAACATTATACTAGACTTGCAGGTGCTGTAGTGGAACATTTCTGTCTTAGGGTTACCTCCAAACTAAATGCATTGGGAGGGACATGACTTGAGAGGTCAAGTTCGGGCTCCAGTACTCTGGAACAGTTCGAGATGTTACCTCAGTAGAAGCATTTAAGTCTCACCTTAAAACTCATCTGTATACTCTAGCCTTTAAATAGACCTCCTTTTTAGACCAGTTGATCTGCCGCTTCTTTTTCTTTTTCCTCCTATGTCCCCCCCTCCCTTGTGGAGGGGGTCCGGTCCGGATGAAGTATTGGGTGTCAAGAGTCGAGACCCAGGATGGACCGCTTGTCGGGACCCAGGATGGACCGCTCGCCTGTGTATCGGTTGGGGACATCTCTACGCTGCTGATCTGTCTCCGCTTGAGATGGTTTCTTGTGGACGGGACTCTCGCTGATGTCTTGGATCCGCTTGAACTGAACTCTCGCGGCTGTGTTGGAGCCACTATGGATTGAACTTTCACAGTATCATGTTGGACCCGCTCGACATCCATTGCTTTTGGTCCCCTAGGGGGGGGCTAAGGTTTGGCCTAATTTGGGCCAAACCTTGACTTTCAGGAGCTGGGTGTTGCTGATGGACATTTGAAAGTTGTGTTGTCTAAGCCTGAATACACTGTGGACAAAAATGACTGCTTTACCCACATCTGAGGTCCTCTCCAAGGTTTCTCATAGTCAGCATTGTCACTGGCGTCCCACTGGATGTGAATTCTCCCTGCCCACTGGGTGTGAGTTTTCCTTGCCCTTTTGTGGGTTCTTCCGAGGATGTTGTAGTCGTAATGATTTGTGCAGTCCTTTGAGACATTTGTGATTTGGGGCTATATAAATAAACATTGATTGATTGATTAAAGTCACCCTGGACATTGAACAGTTACATAAGTTGTTATGCTACAATCAGGCCATCAGGGTGCGTATAAATAAGAAAAGAAGACCAAGCCTGATGTGCGCTCTTTCTTAATTCCTTCGCGAGGGTTCACCATCTTTCGTCTTCGAAGACATTGTCCGTGTGAACATATTGATTCAATCCAACTTTGTACTATCTGATTGTGAGTAATTAAAACTGTTGTAACAAACTCTCTATTGTTCCTGTTTAAGAGTCGGACTTGTCGACCACATAAAATTTGGCATCACCAACAGGATGAGGCCCTGGGTTAACATTTCTACTACAGTGCTGACGGCTAGTAGAATTTGCCAACGTGCAAAAGAGCAGTTTTTGAACCTACGTTATAAGCACAGATTTGGTTTGATTGATCCCTGAGGGATTATAGCGTCGTTAAATTCACCCCAGCTAGAATACAAACACCACACGGTAGAATGTCTGTTAAATTGGGCAAACAATCAAGCAGAAATGACAAACACACTATATTGCCAAAAGTATTTGGCCACCTGCCTTGACTCACATACGAACTTGCAGTGCCATACCATTCCTAACCCATAGGGTTCAATAGATAGATAGTACTTTATTGATTCCTTAAGGAGAGTTCCTTCAGAAAAATTAAATTACAAACCCCGTTTCCATATGAGTTGGGAAATTGTGTTAGATGCAAATATAAACAGAATACAATGATTTGCAAATCATTTTCAAGCCATATTCAGTTGAATATGCTACAAAGACAAGATATTTGATGTTCAAACTGATGGCAAAAAATCATTAACTTTAGAATTTGATGCCAGCAACACGTAACAAAGAAATTGGGAAAGGTGGCAATAAATACGAGTGTGAAGAGACCGGAATGAGAATCAGCACCTCCAAGTCCGAGTCCATGGTTCTCGCCCGGAAAAGGGTGGAGTGCCATCTCCGGGTTGGGGAGGAGACCCTGCCCCAAGTGGAGGAGTTCAAGTACCTAGGAGTCTTGTTCACGAGTGAGGGAAGAGTGGATGGTGAGATCGACAGGCGGATCGGTGCGGCGTCTTCAGTAATGCGGACGTTGTATCGATCCGTTGTGGTGAAGAAGGAGCTGAGCCGGAAGGCAAAGCTCTCAATTTACCGGTCGATCTACGTTCCCATCCTCACCTATGGTCATGAGCTTTGGGTCATGACCGAAAGGATAAGATCACGGGTACAAGCGGCCCAAATGAGTTTCCTCCGCCGGGTGGCGGGGCTCTCCCTTAGAGATAGGGTGAGAAGCTCTGCCATCCGGGAGGAACTCAAAGTAAAGCCGCTGCTCCTCCACATGGAGAGGAGCCAGATGAGGTGGTTCGGGCATCTGGTCAGGATGCCACCCGAACGCCTCCCGAGGGATGTGTTTTGTGCAGTAAGAACGATAGGAGGCCACGGGGAAGACCCAGGACACGTTGGGAAGACTATGTCTCCCGGCTGGCCTGGGAACGCCTCGGGATCCCCCGGGAAGAGCTAGACGAAGTGGCTGTGGAGAGGGAAGTCTGGGTTTCCCTGCTTAGGCTGTTGCCCCCGCGACCCGACCTCGGATAAGCGGAAGATGATGGATGGATGGATGGATGGCAATAAATACTGATAAAGTTGAGGAAAGCTAATCAAACACTTATTTGGAACATCCCCCAGGTGTGCAGGCTAATTGGGAACAGGTGGGTGCCATGATTGGCTATAAAAACAGCTTCCCAAAAATGCTCAGTCTTTCACAAGAAAGGATGGGGCGAGGTACACCCCTTTGTCCACAACTGCGTGAGCAAATAGTCAAACAGTTTAAGACAGTGGTTCTTAACATTGTTTGAGAAACCAGTTTCATATGCGCGTTTACCCAACCCTTCTTCAGTGAGAAATATTTTTATCTATTTATTTATTTTTTTTAAATTCAAGACAAATGTATGTTTTTTTACTGGTGCACAAAATGAACCGTGCATCAACATTAGCTTGTTCAAAGAACGAAAACCAACACAGTGCATGAACTCACAACCCATTACACACTTGCAAATCAGTCTGACTTCTGCTGTTGCCGTATCCATAAAGCCGATAGGGAAAAGTTTTTATTCATACGATGAGTCGGGTGTGTCTTGACCTGGCAGAGGCTCCGTCGAATCCCTGAGGGTGAGTCGCAGAACTCTTAGGGTTCGATTGAACCCAGGTTAAGAACCACTGCACTATGCGCTTCAGCATAAACTGACCACTGTCTGTCAGTTTACGTGGCCTACCACTTGGTGGCTCACTTGCTGTTTGTTCGGGGGGGGGGCGTGGCCTACGACAGGTGCATAGATGGCCTAGCTGGGCGCCTTTATCTAGTCACCTGTCGCTCCGTTAAAGGCAACAGCCAGGAAGGAGAAGGTGGTTGGCGCACGAGCGAGAGAGAGAATGAGAAAGCTAGAGTGAGACTGGCACCAAAGACGATTGCTGCAAAGCACGAGAGATTTATTGAAAAATAAACAACATCATAAAACTGTCAAGAGTCGACTGTCATGTCTGTACTGGGTGGTCCGAAGAACCCGGGGGTGCAAGACCTCCAGACTGTTGTACCCAAACTCTTCACTTTTGGAATATTTAGGAGCGAAGAAATTTCACAACTGGATTTGTTACACAGGTGGCATCCTATGATAGTTCCACGCTGGAGATAACTGAGAGCGGCCCATTCTTTCACAAATGTTTGTAGAAACAGTCTCCATGCCTAAGTGCGTATATATATATATATATATATATATATATATATATATATATATATACACACACACTCTATATATATATATATATATATATATATATATACACACATATATATATACACACACTATATATATATATACATTGCTTAATACCGGGGTAGAACAGAATATACATTAGGTCAGTAAAAAATCACAGAGGCTATTTCATCCCTACAAGTCTGTTTTGCAGGATTCCCTGCTCTTCGGGGGCTTTTGTTATATATGTTATTATAAAATCCCCTCTTTCGCAGGTTTCCTTGCTCTTCAGTGGATTGTGTTATACATGCATCCATTTTCTACCGCTTATCCCTTTCGGGGTCGCGGGGGGTGCTGCAGCCTGCGTTATAAAATCCCCTGAAGAGCAGGGAAACCTGCGAAACAGGCTTGTAGGGATGAAATAGCCTCTGTGTTATTTCCTGACCTATTGTGTGTGTGTATGTATGTGTACACACACATATATATATATATATATATATATATATATATATATATATATATATATATATACGCACACACAGCCCGGCCTTGGGCTAAATTTTTTTAACACAATGCGGCCCACGACTCAAAAGGTTTGGTGACTCCTGCTTTACACTTTTAAAAGGGTCTTTAAAACTTGGTTGAAGTCAAGTCTCCTTGGGCTTTCTCTTTTAAAACTTGGATTATTTAAACCTGCAGTGTTATTTTCTATTGCACAATTTAACTTGTGTGCTAATTCTAGTATATTTATGGTGAAGCTATTTTTTTTAATATCCACTGTCCAAATCCTAATAAAATACAAAATATAATGCTGTTTAAGCAAACATTTAAATTCTCACGGTTGTGATTAAGACAGAATAAAAGGTTGGAGTCTGAAATTGGACGGCGTGGCGCAGTGGGAGAGTGGCCTTGCGCAACCAGCGGGTCCCTGGTTCAATCCCCACCTAGTACCAACCTCGTCACGTCTGTTGTGTCCTGAGCAAGACACTTCACCCTTGCTCCTGATGGGTGCTGGTTAGCGCCTTGCATGGCAGCTCCCTCCATCAGTGTGTGAATGTGTGTGTGAATGGGTGAATGTGGAAGTAGTGTCAAAGCGCTTTGAGTACCTTGAAGGTAGAAAAGCGCTATACAAGTACAACCCATTTACTATTTTTTATTTAGTATTGGTCTTATTTTTTGCACTGGTGAGCTCGATAGGGGGGTGGGGGGGTAAAAAAAAACAACACTACTTAACTCTGCAGTTTGCTTGTTTTCCAGTCAAGCCCCAGTTATTTCATTAATGTACTCATTTGTCCACTTAGAAGTCAAACGGCTCTTTGATAAACAGCCTTTGGGAGGAGGGCTGTCCTCGAAGCTGTCTCTCTGCGGTCAAGTTCAATCAATACC
>NC_084619.1:75441082-75481082 GCF_033978795.1 Nerophis ophidion
CTAATTAGCCTTTTGTTATCCTTCTTTGTGGGTTAAAATAGGATTTCTCTGCTCGCCCGGTATGGCTACTGCTGAGTGCCAAGCAGGAAGGGCAATTGGTCCCATTTTTGTGTAGTCTTTAGTATGAGTCAGCCAGGGGTTCGGACTCACAACCTCCTAGTCTCAGGGCAGACACTCTAACCACTAGGCCACTGAGCTTACATTCTTACTGTTTCGCATTAGAAAGTCAGGTAGCTTTCTCCAAAACTTTAGTGTTGGCATCATGAATAAATGTAGGCGGGGTTACTTTATGGCCATCTAGATTTTATTCTAGTTTAAGATTGTTTTGTGATTAATTTTTGTATTATTATAAATCGTTTTTTTTAATTATAAGTAATAAAAATATTATTTTCTTACATCGCTTTTCCAGGCTTATTATAAAATACAAATACTTGTTAATTGTGTTTTTAAAAATATATTTTTAAATACAAATGTTTGTTAATTGTATGTACATTTGTGTAATATTTTAAAATCCAAACTGTTGATTGCATATTAATTTATGGATTATTTTAAAATACAAATAAGTTGATTATATCAGAATTATTATTATTATAATTTTTTTTAAATACAAATGTATTTCAAAAAGCAAATATGATCACACCTTAATTTTTTAATTGCCTAAAAATGTTCTCAAATACAAATATCCTATGTTTTGTATTTTAAACCTTTTTTTTGTATTATAAATAATACAAGTATTTTAATACATCCTTTTTTCAGGTTTATTTTAAAACACAAATAGTTATCAATTGTGTTCCTAAAAAATCTATTTTTTAAATACAAATGTTTGTTAATTGTATGTAAATTTGTGTATTCTTTTAAAATCCAAACTGTTGATTGTATCTTAATTTATGGATTATTTTAAAATACAAATATATTGATTATATCTGAATTATTTATTGTTTTATTTTAAATACAGATGTCGTTGTTTGGATTATTCAAACACCTATTTATAGTAGATATTAAAAAAAACAGGCAGCAGAGTATTACTGAACATAAAGCACCCTTAAGTCTATTTGTTTCTAGAACATTTTATGGGCAACCTGGCTGCAAACACAAGAAGGGAAGTGCCGGCAATGAAACAGGGACATTTCTCCAAATGTATTCCAATGAACCAATGGATGCACTTTATTTTGCTTTGAGCTACATCGCGACCAGACTTAATATGCTGACTGGTTAGCTCAGATAGAAAGACTTCAATCGGGCATATACATTTATATATATATATATTTATTTATTTATATTTCTGCTTTGAAAATAAAAAGAAAGTTGCACATTGGCTTATGATCCCTTCAGGCTACTGTGAGAAAGCTAAAAAAAAAAAGTAATAGTTTCTTTCTTTCTTTCTGTGTTCTCTCCCAGCCTCCCAACTACATCATGACCATTGTGGTCCAGGTCCAGTGCACCAATGAGTTGGTCGGCACCGTCATTTTCCACGAGGTGCGGATCGTGGTGAGGGACCGCAATGACAACACGCCACGTTTTCAGCAGCCACGCTACTATGTGGCAATCAACGAGGTAAGAGCCCTCATCTGAACGTCCTTTAATGGCAATGGAAACCTCGTTTAGAACTCTTCTACAGGACATGTAAAGGGTGCGTTTTGAAAGGCGTGGCCCGTATGTAAGACGACCTGGATAAAAGACACTCAATTAAAGACCAGATTCATGCAACAAGGGGAAAGGAGGACTAGCTTGGGGAGAAACATTCACCAGTTTGTAAATCCGTAGCCAGAATATAAGACGATACGTCTTTGTCGAAACCTGTTCTATTTGCGTCATCAGTGTGTGTGTGAGCGACAGGAAGAAGAGCTCCGACTTGCTGGGGGAGAACAAAATTGCGGCTACCTGTTTGGATGTATAAATCTCTAGCCATAATTTAAGACGATCCCATCCTCATCAAAACCTGGTCCATATGCACCATTGGTGTGTGTGTGTGTGTGTGTGTGTGTGTGTGTGTGTGTGTGTGTGTGTGTGTGTGTGTGTGTGTGAGCGACAGGAAGAAAAGCTCTAACTCACATGAGGAGAAAACATTTGCAGCCACCTGTTTGTTTGCATGTATAAATCTCTAGCCTGGATATAAGACGATCCATCTTGGTCAAAAACTAATCCATCTGTGTCAGTGTGTGTGTGAACGACAGGAAGAAAAGCTTGGAGAGAGAGAGCATTTGCAGCCACCTGTTTGTTTGCATGTATAAATCTGGAGCCAGAATATAAGACGACCAGTATTTGTCAAAAACCTGGTCCATCCGTGTCATTAGTGTGTGGGTGACAGGAAGAAAAGCTCGGGGAGATAACATTTGCAGCCACCTGTTTGTTTGCATGTATAAATCTGGAGCCAGAATATAAGACGACCAGTATTTGTCAAA
The DNA here is from genome assembly GCF_033978795.1 of Nerophis ophidion. Lineage (NCBI taxonomy): Eukaryota > Metazoa > Chordata > Actinopteri > Syngnathiformes > Syngnathidae > Nerophis > Nerophis ophidion. Next base: position 75,443,485 of record NC_084619.1, read on the forward strand.
AACCTGGTCCATCCGTGTCATTAGTGTGTGGGCGACAGGAAGAAAAGCTCGGGGAGATAACATTTGCAGCCACCTGTTTGTTTGCACGCAAAGAACTTTAGCCAGAATATAAGATGATCCATCTTCGTCCAAATCTTGGTCCATCCGTATCATTGGTGTGTGAGCGACAGGAAGAAAAGCTTGGAGAGAGAACATTTGCAGCCACCTGTTTGTTTGCATGTATAAATCTGTAGCCTGAATATAAGACGATCCACCTTGGTCAAAAACTAATCCATCTGTGTCAGTGTGTGTGTGTGTGTGTGTGAACGACAGGAAGAAAAGCTTGGAGGGAGAGCATTTGCAGCCACCTGTTTGTTTGCACGCAAAGAACTTTAGCCAGAATATAAGACGATCCATCTTTGTCAAAACTTGGCCCATCTGTGTAAGTGTGTGCGTGAGTGACAGGAGGAAAAGTGATCAATCGCTTGAAGAGTAATTATTTACCGCCTAATATTAATAATAATAATATTATTTACAGAGCACATTTCAATGGACTGTCAGTGTATATATATATATATATATATATATATATATATATATATATATATATATTGACCCAGAATATAAGACAACCTGTCTTTTTCAGACTTTTTTACTACCAATAAAAAAAGTCTTCCATCAGGGATCAATGCTGTCTGTTTACATAAAAGACATTGAAATTAACCGTGAGTGACTGGGTCAGCTTTGTGTTCGGAGCACGGTGTGAAACGACTTGTATTTTCTCTGTGTGCCGCGGGTCAGTGCCCCGCTACATTTCACACAAACATGTTCAAGCTGAGAGGTCAGCAGGCCGGTGTGCAAATGTGCTACGGCATGCTGTGCATTCATTTTGCCGTGTAAATAGAGACCTGTGTCACCTGCCATGGTGGCATTGGGTAATAGTTCCCTGCAGAGTTCCAATCAAAGAGGAATTTTGACTCGTGTGTGTGTGTGTGTGTGTGTGTGTGTGTGTGTGTGTGTGTGTGTGTGTGTGTGTGTGTGTGTTTCACTATACGGAAAACCATTGCATCTAATAGACAATGTCTCATTTGCTCCCCCTGGTGGTGAAATATATCAAACTGAAGGTGGTCCCTAAAAGGGCACATTTTTCAAATTGACTGTGTGTCGGTTTTAAAAGTGAGGGATGACAGGTCTGGGTGGTATATAATAAACAGTTTCTCTTTTAAGCATAGGTTGCATATTTTATGACCACTGTTGTAAGGTGTGCTGGATGCAAGAATTTGCCATGTTATTGAATATTCAACATTATTGTCTTTGAGGTTCCAAATGTGCTTGCTGAGTTCTGTAGAATTCCCCAGGTTTTGGTTTCTAAAAGAAGCCTTGTAATTGTTCCATCTGGTTTTGAACTCCCCCTTGGTTAATCTTACGTATGTGTCGGATGTGTTAATGTCCTTGTGTGTTACCTTTGATTGGTAAACGACTGATGCTTGTAAGCACCCCTCGTTGAGAGGGCAATCAGGTTTTTTGCGGCAGTTGCAGTCTTTGTTGGTTTTGGAGTCGTTCTGTCTAGGGGCATGAGGGAACCCCTCATGAAACAGTTCTGTAGAGATGAAGTAGTCCTGTGATTTTTTTCCGACACATACATATATTGCAAGCAATTTTCTCTGGATAATCTAATTAAGACATATATTCCGCTCCAAATTGACATTTGTTGAGCACTGTACGACGATATCGAAATGGAGAAATTCAGCATCGACTACTCCACGAAGATTATTCCCATACCCGCGCAGAATGACTACAGGCTAAGACTCATAGAAAAGACGGAACACTTCCTAAGAAGGATGCGGTGGAAAACACACTTTTTCCCCACCCTGAAACAAAAGGAAACTTACGGATTCAAATCTACCAAGAACACACCCACAGTTGAGGAATCAAAGGACTTTGAGAAGGACATGCTCAAAATGATACAATCAGTCAAATTCAAGCCAGCCCGCAACCCATTCCTCACCAAGCTGAAAAATGACACGGAGCGCATCAAGAAAGTAAGCAACCTCATCATAGCTGCCGATAAAACCACAAACTTCTACAGAATGGACATACCAGAACATAACTCTTTACTGGACAAAAACATCACCAAATCATACAAAAAAGCACAACCCAACACTTTACAGAACATCCATCCATTGCTACCACTTATTCCCTTTTGGGAGTGGTGGGGGGCGCTGGCGCCTATCTCAGCTTCAATTGGGCGGAAGGCGGGGTACACCTCGACAAGTCGCCCCTCATCGCAAAACATCCACCTGGCAAACAAACGTATCACGACTGAACTGGATATTGAGGACAGGTTGGACGCCACAGCCAACAAGGAAGCCTTCATCACATTGAAGGACCACAAACCCAACTTCACAAATAACCCAACATGCCGACTAATAAACCAAACTAAATCTGAAATAGGAAAAATCAGCAAAATAATCCTGGACGGAATCAACACAAAAAACAAGGACAAAACACTACTCAACCAATGGAGAAATACAGCAGCAGTAATCAAATGGTTCAACAACATCCAAACAAACAACAGCACAACTTTATCTCCTTCGATATCGAAGAGTTTTACCCTTCCATCACGCAAGACCTACTGACTCAATCACAGGCAATGAAAGAAACATCATCATCCACGCAAAGAACTCCATACTCATCCACAACAGTACACCATGGCAAAAAAAGAACAATTCAACATTTGACGTTACTATGGGGAGTTTTGACGGAGCAGAAACGTGTGAACTCGTTGGGAGTTTCCTCCTCTCCCAGCTTGCTAGCCTCAACCTGAACCTTGGTATTTACCGTGATGGCGGACTGGCAGTGTGCCGCGCCTCGCCAAGGAGCAGCGAGAACACCAAGAAGCGCATATGCCAAATCTTCAAAAAAAACTGCCTACGGATCACGATTGAAGCCAACAAGCAAACCGTCAACTTCCTCGACGTCACTTTCAACCTGAGAAATAACAGCTACCAACCATTCACCAAACCCAACACAACACTCCAATACGTGCACCATGACAGCAACCACCCACCCACCACCACAAAAAGAATACCTACCGGAATTAATAAAAGACTATCAATGCTGTCATCTAGCAAAGCTGAATTGGACCAAGCAACCCCCCCGTACCAGAAAGCACTTGATGAAAGCGGATACAACTTCACCCTCACCTATGAACCAACGCCAGGAAACCAAACAAAAAAGAGCAGAAAACGAAACATCATCTGGTACAACCCACCATTCAGCAAAAACGTCTCAACTAATATTGGGCACAAGTTCCTCACTCTGATCGACAAACACTTCCCCAGAAGCAACACCCTAAGAAAAATATTCAACAAGAACAACATTAAATTGAGCTACAGCTGTATGAATAACATACAACAAATCATTTCAAATCACAATAAAAAAAATTGCAAAAGGGTTGTCTGCCCTTAGACAGAACGACTCCAAAACCAACAGAGACTGCAACTGCCACAAAAAACCTGATTGCCCTCTCAACAGGGGGTGCTTACAAACATCAGTCGTTTACCAAGCTAAGGTAACACGCAAGGACATTAACACATCCGACACATACGTAAGATTAACCAAGGGGGAGTTCAAAACCAGATGGAACAATTACAAGGCTTCTTTTAGAAACCAAAACCTGGGGAATTATACAGAACTCAGCAAACACATTTGAAACTTCAAAGACAATAATGTTGAATATTCAATAACATGGCAAATTCTTGCATCCAGCACACCTTACAACAGTGGTAATAAAAGATGCAACCTATGCTTAAAAGGGAAACTGTTTATTATATACCAACCAGACCTGTCATCCCTCAACAAGCGCAGTGAAATTGTATCAACATGCCGTCACAGACGGAGACACCTCCTAGGTAACACATGAGCCAATCACCATGCTCCTACGCCTGCCTGTACCCACCCACTCTATGCCCTATATAAACTATATATATATACATATATATATATATATATATATATATAAATATATATATATATATATATATATATATATATATATATATATATATATATATATATATATATATATATATATATGTATATATATACACATATGTAAATGTGTGTGTATGTATGTATACAGAGACATACTGTAATGACTTGAAGTAAATAATGAAGATTAAAAACAAATGACCAACAAAAAATTCAAAAAACAAAAAATAACTTAAAGCTGTCTTTTTTTCCACAATGTCGTCTTTTTTTTTTTTTTATAAAATTGGGAACAATTTCTTATATTCTTTCTTTTTCTGTAATATTGCAATATTTTCATGTAAAAATCATTACTTTAAGTATTAATTTTTTATTGCAAAATGGTGACATTTGTCATAACATTTTGACTTGTATCACAATATTGCAAATTTTTTGTTGTGATAGAATTGTGACATTTTTGGAGTAAAATTTTGACTTTTGTCGTAATTTTGTCAAATAAAAATCAGATTTCCTTTATAATATTTTCAACATTTTTAGTGTTTTTTTTATGAAAATGGTTACTTTTGTCGAGTGAAATTTCGACTTTTAATAAAATTTGCCAAAATTTTAAGCTTTTCTTGTAATATTGCATCTGAGTAAAATTCCAACTGTTGTCATAATATTCAACAAATGTTAAATTTTCTTGTAAAATGTTGATTTGCGTCGAGTAAAATCACACTTTTTATTTTAATACTGTCAAAATTCCCAAAATGTTCTTGTGAAATTGTGACATTTTTCTTGCAAAATTTCAACTCATTTTTCACAACAAGCTTTTTTTATATTTTCATAGTATATATATATATTTATTTATTTATATTATTAATGTTGTAAATACACATCTTTATATATGTATATAGGGTGGTCCTAAAGAAGTAGGCATTTTTTGTAGGTCTCAATAATGTACGAACTACAATAATGTGTGTGTGTGTGTGTGTGTGTGTGTGCGTGTGTGTGTGTTCTTGTATTTTTACCTTCTTAACTAAAAGTAGCTTCCATATGAGGAGGTGTAAACAAGTTAGGACATAAATCATGGTCCGGCAAACCATTGCATCTTATAGGGAACGTCTGATATGCAATATGAAATAAAATACATTGATTGATTGCACTCCTGGTGGTGATATCTATCAAATGAGGGTGGTCCCAAAAAGGAGGGATTTTTCAAATTGACTGTGTGTCGGTTTAAAAAGTGCTCCCCCTCTGGCCAACATATAAAATAACAAGTGTGTGTAAGAAATTGAAATGCGCTCCCTTTGGCCCAAAATTAAAATAATAGTAATAATAATAGGTTTGTATATAGAGACATACTGTAATAACTTGAAGTAAATAATGTAGATAAAAAAAATGATTACAAACAAAACATTTCAAAAAATTAAAATGAACTAAAAGAAGTCTTTTTTTCACAATATGTTTACTTTTTTCCTATAAAATTAGGAAAAATTTCTCATATTTTTTCTGTTTCTGTAATATTGCAATATTTTCTCGTAAAATCATTACTTTTTAATGTAAAATTATTACTTTTCAATGTAAAAGTATTACTTTTTTAACTGCAAAATTGGGACATTTGTCATATAAAATTCTGAATCGTATCAAATTTTTGCCATTTTTTTTGCTGTTTTTGTAAAATGATGACTTTCGTCATAATTCTGTCAAGTAAAATTCAGATTTTCTTCATAAAATTGCCAACATTTTTAGCGTTCTTATACATTTGTGTCTTTTGTCGAGTGAAATTACGATTTTTCATCAAATCGCCAAAAGTCTGCTGAGTAAAATTCCAACTTTTTTTATAATATTGAACAAATGTTCAATTTTTCTTGTAAAATGTTGACTTGCGTCAGGAAAAATCTAGACTTTTATTTTACAAAAAATTTTCTTGTGAAATTGTGACCTTTTTCTTGTGAAATTCCAAGTCATTTTTCACAGCAAGCTTTTTTATATTTGCATAGTATGTATGTATTATTCATGTTGTAAATACCAGTCTTTATATATTTAAAAAAGGCTGGTCTTAAAGAGGGAGGCATTTTTTGTAGGTCTCAAGAAGGTACGAACTACAAGTGTGTGTGTGTGTGTGTGTGTGTGTGTGTGTGTGTGTGTGTGTTATCACAGCAATGATAGTGAGTCACTGAGCAGGCTCCTCCTGCTCGCTTTTGGACTGCGGCGAGGGCTCAGGGGAGCGGTGCTCGTAGACGTACGTGTTTTATTCCGTCTGCAGTCCTCAGCTTCTGCTTCTGCTGCTGTGGACGGCAACATTTTTTTGCTTTTAAGAAAGAAACAAACACTTCCCTGTGTCTAATGGATGTGAAGTGGACACAATAATGGCCGTGTGGCGATGCATGTGTGGCGTCTCAACCACAACAAAAACAAACCTGAGGCTGTTCCACCTGCTGACATTTCTTTAACTCCCCTCTCATATTCCTCCCTGCAGCTCACCCCAGTGGGAACCAGCATTTTCACTGGCTTCTCGGGGAGGAACGGAGCCACGGACATCGATGACGGACCCAACGGACATATAGAATACAGCATTCTTTACAACCCCAATGATCCGGTATGCATTATACCCTGTTTCCACTCAAATGGTACCCCGTTAAAATGCAAAATAACATGTCAACAAATAAATTATTGTCATTAGGAAGCTGTTTCCGGTAACTGGTGTGACATTAAGACGACATTGACTTGTTGAATTAGGTCCTGACGTTGAGCAACTCAAAGATAACGTAGAAACAACATGCTTTTTGACGACGTTTAATCAATTTTGGGTTCTGATGTTGATTTGACCATTGAAATTTGGTCAATTCCCAACCAATATACTATAACACAAATACAACATTGAAAGAACATGCTCTGTGACGACGTTTATTCAATGTTGGGTTGTGACGGGATTTTGTTATGATCCGCTGCCCGGATCATAGCATATTCTGGTTTTGTTCCGCTTTGGTATTATGTTCTGCTAATGTTTACCTTAGTTCCTGGTGGCACTTCCTTGTTTATTATGTTACCATAGTCACGTATTGTTTTCACCTGACGCACACCTGTGTTTGCTGATTTCCGCCTCTGATTTAAGCCTGCCGTCTTTGTTCATTCTTCCTCGCTTCGTAATTTGTGTTACATGTAGTTTGTGTTTCACAAGTGACAACTCGGTTCCTGTATCTAGACTCGCTAGCTTCCACGCTAAGCCTTGTGTGTTTTCTAGCTCCCATGCTAGCTCTTTGTTTTGCCTTTTGTGCCTAGTGCCAAGTTTTTCTATTCTTAGTCTGTTTTTTTAGCTTAAATGAACCAATATTTCTTACCTTTACGCTGTGTCCGAGCCCGAACTGCATCTCAAGAGAACGACCCGCATCACCATGCCCGGAAAACGTCGCAGATTTGACGTTTGAAATTTGGTCGTTTCCCAAACAATATTCTACAACACAACCACAACGTTGAAACAACATTATTTTATTCAATTTCCGGTTGTGACGTTGATTTGACCCTTAAATTTGGTAATTTTCCAACTACGGGTAATATTCTACAAGCCAGATACAACACTGAAACAACATAGTTTGTGACAACATTTAATCAATGTTGGTTTCTGACGTTGATTCGACCATTAAAATTTGGTCATTTCCCAACCAATATTCTACAACACAAAAACAACATGCTTTTTGACGACGTTTAATCAATTTTGGGTTCTGATGTTGATTTGACCATTGAAATTTGGTCAATTCCCGACCAATATACTATAACACAAATACAACATTGAAAGAACATGCTTTGTGACGACGTTTATTCAATGTTGGGTTGTGACGTGATTTTGTTATGATCCGCTGCCCGGATCATAGCATATTCTGGTTTTGTTCCGCTTTGGTATTATGTTCTGCTAATGTTTACCTTAGTTCCTGGTGGCACTTCCTTGTTTATTCTGTTACCATAGTCACGTATTGTTTTCACCTGACGCACACCTGTGTTTGTTGATTTCCGCCTCTGATTTAAGCCTGCCGTCTTTGTTCATTCTTCCTCGCTTCGTAATTTGTGTTACATGTAGTTTGTGTTTCACAAGTGAGAACTCGGTTCCTGTATCTAGACTCGCTAGCTTCCACGCTAAGCCTTGTGTGTTTTCTAGCTCCCATGCTAGCTCTTTGTTTTGCCTTTTGTGCCTAGTGCCAAGTTTTTCTGTTCTTAGTCTGTTTTTTAGCTTAAATGAACCAATATTTCTTACCTTTACGCTGTGTCCGAGCCCGAACTGCATCTCAAGAGAACGACCCGCATCACCATGCCCAGAAAACGTCGCAGATTTGACATTTGAAATTTGGTCGTTTCCCAAACAATATTCTACAACACAACCACAACGTTGAAACAACATTATTTTATTCAATTTCCGGTTGTGACGTTGATTTGACCCTTAAATTTGGTAATTTTCCAACTACGGGTAATATTCTACAAGCCAGATACAACACTGAAACAACATAGTTTGTGACAACATTTAATCAATGTTGGTTTCTGACGTTGATTCGACCATTAAAATTTGGTCATTTCCCAACCAATATTCTACAACACAAAAACAACATGCTTTTTGACGACGTTTAATCAATTTTGGGTTCTGATGTTGATTTGACCATTGAAATTTGGTCAATTCCCGACCAATATACTATAACACAAATACAACATTGAAAGAACATGCTTTGTGACGACGTTTATTCAATGTTGGGTTGTGACGGGATTTTGTTATGATCCGCTGCCCGGATCATAGCATATTCTGGTTTTGTTCCGCTTTGGTATTATGTTCTGCTAATGTTTACCTTAGTTCCTGGTGGCACTTCCTTGTTTATTCTGTTACCATAGTCACGTATTGTTTTCACCTGACGCACACCTGTGTTTGTTGATTTCCGCCTCTGATTTAAGCCTGCCGTCTTTGTTCATTCTTCCTCGCTTCGTAATTTGTGTTACATGCAGTTTGTGTTTCACAAGTGACAACTCGGTTCCTGTATCTAGACTCGCTAGCTTCCACGCTAAGCCTTGTGTGTTTTCTAGCTCCCATGCTAGCTCTTTGTTTTGCCTTTTGTGCCTAGTGCCAAGTTTTTCTGTTCTTAGTCTGTTTTTAGCTTAAATGAACCAATATTTCTTACCTTTACGCTGTGTCCGAGCCTGAACTGCATCTCGAGAGAACGACCCGCATCACCATGCCCAGAAAACATCACAGATTTGACGTTAGAAATTTGGTCGTTTCCCAAACAATATTCTGCAACGTTAAAACAACATTATTTTATTCAATTTCCGGTTTTGAAGTTAATTTGACCCTTAAATTTGGTAATTTTCCAACTACGGGTAATATTCTACAACCCAGATACAACGCTGAAACAACATAGTTTGTTGGGTTCTGACGTTGATTCGACCATTAAAATTTGGTCATTTCCCAACCAATATTCTACAACACAAACAACATGCTTTTTGACGATGTTTAATCAACGTTGGGTTCTGACGTTGATTTGACCTTTGAAGTTTAGTCATTTCCCAAATAATATTCTCCAACAATAGCCCGATTGTAGCTGAGATAGGCACCAGCGTCCCATGCAAACCCCAAAGGGAATAAGCGGTAGAACATGGATGGATGGATGGAAATAGAAGATTGAAACAACAAGCTTTTTAACATTTATTCAAAGTCAGGTTGTGACGTTGGTTTGGTGATTTTCCAACTAATATTCTACAACACAAATACAACATTGAAACAACATGCTTTGTGACAACGTTTATTCAATGTCTGGTTTTGACGTTGATTTGACCATTGAAATTGTGTCATTTTCCAAATAATTCCTACAACACAAATACAACGTTGAAACAACATGCTTTTTGGCAACGTTTAATCAATAATGTGTTCCGACGTTGATTTGACCATTGAAGTTTGATCATTTCCCAACTAATATTCTACGACACAAATACAACGTTGAATTAACATGCTTTGTGACATTTATTCAATGTCCGGTTGTGATGTTTATTTCACCATTAAATTTGGTCATTTTCCAACCACCGGTAATATTCTACAACCCAGGACAAACTAAAATCATCAACCCGGAAGTTGGGTCTTGGCACAGTTTGGTGTTCCAACAGGACAATGACCCCCCAAACACATGTCAAAAGTGGCAATGGAATGGCTAAATCAGTCTAGAATTAAAGTTCTAATATGGCCTTCCCAAAGTCCTGACTGAAACGTGATTGATGATTTTTAGGTAGTCCGGAAGAATTTGGAGGTAATCCTCCTTTTTCATTGTCCTATTTACTCTCTGTAAAGCACCAGTTCCATTGGCAGTAAAACAGGCCCAAAGCATAACACTACCACCACCATGCTTGACGGTAGGTGTAGTGTTCCTGGGATTAAAGGCTTCACCTCCAAACATATTGCTGGGCATTGCGGCCAAACAGCTAAAATTTGGTTTCATCTGACATCACATGGACAAAGTTAAGACCCTCTGGTGTGGACAATGCTGAAGAAACAAGTCCATGTCAGAAAACCAACACACTTAGCTGAACTGCAACATATTTGTCACAAGGAGTGGTTAAAAAATCAAGCAGAAGTTGTAGATGGCTATGATTTTAGGTTGTCCTGGTTTGTAGAATATTACCGGTGGTTGGAAAATGACCAAATTTAAGGGTGAAATCAACATCACAACCGGACATTGAATAAACGTTGTCACAAAGCATGTTAAGCTCGGTTGGTAGAGCGGCCGTGCCAGCAACTTGAGGGTTGCAGGTTCGATTCCCGCTTCCGCCATCATAGTCACTGCCGTTGTGTCCTTGGGCAAGACACTTTACCCACCTGCTCCCAGTGCCACCCACACTGCTTTAAATGTAACTTAGATATTGGGTTTCACTATGTAAAGCACTTTGAGTCACTAGAGAAAATCGCTATATAAATATAATTCACTTCACTACCAAAAGTGCCTTATTGCAGTGAAACTTGCCAAGGGACATGTAAGCAAATATTAATATCGCTGTATGTATACTTTTGACCAAGTCACATTTACAGTAGACCCATAATAAAATCATAGAAGAACCAAACTTCACTCTATCTCCAAAAAATATGAGTTGTATAAATGATTGGAAACTCAAGACGGCCATGACATTATGTTCTTTACACGTGTATGTAAACTTTATACCACAGTTGTTATATTTGATAAAAAATGTATAAAGACTGTTTCTCATAAATACATTACATTTTTTGCTAAACAATATAGCTAAGCTACGTAGCTTAGCTACAAGTAGCTTGTTAGGGCCCATCCCTGCCCCGCTGTGTCGGTGTATTCCCTCTGCCCATTGATCTCCTCTGGATGAACGGAGACACTCTGCAGATCAACAAATGGTCCAAAAGATGGTTCACCTGTCTCTAACTTTTTTAACCCTTGCTTATTTTCCCGTCTTTCTGTCCCTTTTCAGCCCTCCAACAGCACGGTGAGCGTCGCTAACACCCTATCGGGACACATCGTTCTGGCGGAGAGGCTCAACTACGAGGAGAGAACGCGCTACCTTGTTTTGGTCCAAGCCAACGTGAGTGATTCATCCCCTCGTTTCAAGTATCATCAGCAGTGAAAGTGCCCTGTATCGGCTGTTTTCCGACAGGGAATCAGCTTCGAGTTTAACGCGAGCGTTCACTTGGGCTTAAGATTGTAATTGACTGGATGGGGAAGCGGCCCTGCTGGAAAAGGTCGTTAGTCATCCTAAAATAACAATTTCCGAGGGCCAAATGTCAGGGAAAACATTCACCTGCACCTCGGAGGAAAATGCCATCCATTATCCTCGCAGAATTTTAATTATGAACACCTTTAACATATGTGAAAGGTAGGAAGGAATAAAGTCATCACTGTTTTGTTTTGTTTTTCCCACCCAGAAGGTCAAAGACGGGGGGTGGCCATTGGTCTTTAGCCAGGAGCTGCATTGATTTTTACCGATATTGACCTTCAGCTGATTGACATACAGTGTGGCCATGCAGCTGAGCTCCGAGTGGTCCTCTGAGCTCTATTAGCGACTAAGCAGTCATCTATCTCGCCTATAAATCATCAGAGGCCACTAATTTAATTGTTAGATCACCTTCTCCCTGCAATACATTCAAACATGGCTGCAAACTGTCCTGTGATCGTCGAAATTTGCTCATTTAGCATCTGGAACCTTTTATGTCAGTGCATAAATTCATTAAAACTTATACATCATATAACTCCAAATTGCACTCTAGTGCCCCCTAGGAATAAAACACAGACAAAACTGCTCCTAGGAACAAAACACAGACAAAACTGCTTGTAACTTCCGGTAGGAATGTCGTAAAGACATGAAACAAAAACCTCTATGTAGGTCTCACTTAGACCTACATTTCATTCATTGACATCCTTCAGCAAAAATCAACCGAAAGTTGACAATTACCCCTTCAAAACAAATGTTTTGTAAAAACCCGTCACCTTTTTTCAAACATTATCTCCTCTGAGTGCGTTTGTTGTGTCGGCTTCAAACTCATACAGGAAAGAGATTGAACTCTTTTGATTAAAAGTTGATGAAAGAGTTTTTCTAACTGCGCCGGTTTTGATTTTACGAGCCTTCAAAGAACTGCTGCGCTGCTGCCGTCTCAAGATGGCCGCTTAAAAGCAGGAAGCACCAGTGTGACCACACAATGGAGAGAAGGTAGGTACTGTGCAGGTAAAGATATGTTGACTGTGTGAAAGAAAGAGGCACCAGTTTGACAACAGGATACAAAGAAGGTAGGTAATGTGCGGGTAAAGATATGTTGACTGGGTGAAAGAAAGAGGCACCAGTTTGACACCAGGATACAGAGAAGGTAGGTAATGTGCAGGTGAAGATATGTTGACTTGGTGATGGTAGGAAGCACCAGCATGTATGGGTGAAAGAAAGAGGCACCAGTTTGACACCAGGATACAGAGAAGGTAGGTAATGTGCAGGTGAAGATATGTTGACTTGGTGATGGCAGGAAGCACCAGCATGTATGGGTGAAAGAAAGAAGCACCAGTGTGACCCCAGGATGCAGGGAAGGTAGGTAAAGTGCAGGTAAATATATGTTGAATGGGTAAAGGCAGGAAACACCAGCAAAAGTCGGTCCTGTCCATCACTGCTTGCAGCTTTAATTATTACCGTGTTTTTAATTTATGAACTACCGGATTATAAGGCGCACTGCCGATGAATGTTATTTCTTCTATATTACATTTTTTTGCTTAACAATGTAGTTAAGCTACGTAGCGTAGCTACAAGTAGCATGTTACTGCCCATCACTGCCCCGTTGTGTCGGTGTATTCCCGCGCATATTTTTATTTTTGTTTTCTAAATGTAAAATACTTCCTAGTGGTCTACATAACATGCAATGGTAGTTATTTGGTCAAAATGTTGCATAGATGTTTTACAGATCATCTTGAAGCCGCTTTCTGCCGAGTTGCGCCGTTTTGTGGGCCGTCTTATATACGTGCCTCCACTTTGACAGCGTCTTCTCCACGTCATCTTTGTTGTAGCGTTGTACTTAAATCAACAACAGAGCAGCATCTCCTCATCCGTGACTCATTAGTGCAACAACAACACCCGAAAATGTGTTCCGTGAAAAACCGTCAGACCAGGACTCTCTAATAACGATAAGTTCCTTGGGTGGAAAATGTAAACTCACTACACCGGTATGTTTTAGCACTTACATAGAGAGTTTACTGATGGATATAAGTAAGAGCTTTACACTACTTTATATTAGAAATGGCAACAGCGGAGGATAAATGCCACAAAAGAAGGTAGAGAAAAAGAAGAAGCTCATGACAACAGGTCGGAATGGACTACAATGGCAAAAGCGCGCACATTTTCAGGACTTATGCAGATCCTAAGTACACGTCAGCAGGTACCAGAAGGAAAGAAAAGTTTGTTTTGCAAAATATTTTGAAACAAAACACCAGATAATATGCCTGCTAATAACTATCTAATAACTAAAGTTCCTTGGGTGAATAATGTAAACTCACTACACCGGTATGTTTTAGCGCTTCCATGGCGAGTTTACTGACGGAGATAAGTAAGAACTTTACACTACTTTATATTAGAAATGGCAACAGCGGAGAATGAATGTTCCATAAACAAGAAGAAGGTTATGGACTATGTCGTCTTTACTGACTACAAAGGCGGCTGTCCACAAATTTCCAGGACTTACGCAGATACCAAATACAGATCAGCAGGTACCAGTAGGGAAGAAAAGTTGCTTTTGCATAATATTGCGAAACAAAAACACCAGATATGTCTTACCTTATATACACAGACCATATTATGTTAGGTTCCTTTTTGAATGTCCTTAAATGTATAATAGACTGTATTTATATTATTCACATGTGAATAATGCTGTATAATAGACTGTATTTATATTATTCACATGTGAATAATGCTGTATAATAGACTGTATTTATGTTATTCACATGTGAATAATGCTGTATAATAGACTGTATTTATATTATTCACATCTGAATAATGCTGTATAATAGACCGTATTTATATTATTCACATGTGAATAATGCTGTATAATAGACGGTATCTATATTGTTCACATGTAAAAATACATAAGTGTTTATTGTCTATTGTGAGCGAACTGTGGTGCTGAATTTTCCCCCATTCTTTTAATACTCGTAAGTTGAAGCACAGTATAATCCATCAAGCGGTGGGGCTTCATAGCTTACCAAAGTTGTACTAAAAACTTTTTTATATATTTTTTGAGCGCCGTGTGTTTTATATTTTCAATGGAACATATTAAATATTGCAGTCCACACATATCTCTTATGTGTGACTGCCATCTACTGTTCAAAATTATCATTTTATCAGGTACCAAATAAAAAAGATTCGAGATCGCTTAGCACAACCACAATTATTCAGTATATTAGGCGCACAAAAACGCACTCTGTCGAGTTTTGAGAAAATGAAAGGATTTTAAGTATGCCTTAAATATGGTAAGTTATGCCCATTTTCAGAAGAAAAAAAATAATTTTGTGTGCACCTTCCACTCTCCACAGTGACTATACATGCTACCATTTGTCTACAAAATGGTTGTAAGTACACAACTGCATAACATTGTATCTTCATTAACATTAAAGAAAACAAAAAGAACTACAGATCGACTTCAACAAACAATTACTTTATTAACATTATTTTTAAGCTCCCAAAAAATATTTAAAATACATTAATATGCCTGAAACAAAAAAATAAAAAAAATATTTAAAACATTTTTTTTGAAGAACTTACTGCAAATGACATTTAATAAATCCAATAAATAATAACACATTCAAATTGATAGGCAAATATATTTCAGGAACACAATATATACAACACTTAAATCTACAAAACTAAACTGAATTAACAATCTGTTGCAGATTTTTTTGGGTCAAAATGAAGAAGTCAAAAAAAAAAAAGAGCATTCACAACCTTATATTTTTGAAGCTGAAAATACTGCAACTTAAGGCGGCGACTTGTCCAGGGTGTACCCCGCCTTACGCCTGATAAGATAGGCACCGGCAACCCCTGGTACCCCGAAAGGGATAAGCGGTGGGAAATGGATGGATGGATGGATGGAAAATGAGGAAGTCACTATTAATGGCAAATGAGCACGTTTTGGAGTGCACAACTTTTCATTTAAAGCATGATACTGATAAAGCATGTTGCCCCCCATGATCTGAGGATTGTTATTGTTTCACTGGAATTTACCTCTATTTGTTTTGTATTCCACTTGTGCTCCTAAACACAAGTCTGATATTTTTTGGGTAGCATTTTCTAGGACTAGAGTCACAGATATAGTTTACAGTTGCATAAAACCCGCACATTTCTCGACTTCCATTACATTTGAAATTGTTCCTCGGGCTGTTTGGAGTCAACTTTGCATAACAGAGCTGGTATAATGTTTTACTTTAGGATGTATAATGTCCATCTCTTGGGGGGGACTTGATGAGAAAATGCAAAACAAGTCCAACTAATGATGCTATAAAGCAGCAAAGACAACATTGATGGTGGTATTTACACACACACACACACACACACACACACACACACACACACACACACACACTTCAGTCGGTCTTTGCCCTGGGCGATTGGATGGGAAAATAATTCAGTCCATCCAGGCTTGGACGTAATAGTTCTATTCCAGTAAGTATTCCATAGCTGGGAGTTGTGATTTCATTACAGAAAGCCAATAACTCAGCCTAAAGTGTAAAGATATGAGATTAAACCCAAATGGATGCAGGACTTGGGCTAGCGTTGATGGTCAATGAGCAGCTTTTCCCGCCTGGACGGTCACCTGACGAGCCCTGTGAGAGGTATTTACTGGAAATATGCTGCTTGTGGTTTTCGTCCTGAGATCCGCCTGGAGTTCTTTAAGGCTCTGGATGTTGTGGGGCTGTCTTGGTTGACAAGACTCTGCAGCATCGCGTGGACATCGGGGGCGGTGCCTCTGGATTGGCAGACCAGGGTGGTGGTTCCTCTCTTTAAAGGGGAACATTATCAGAATTTCAAAAGGGTTAAAAACAATAAAAATCAGTTCCCAGTGGCTTGTTGTATTTTTTGACGTTTTTTTCCAAATTTTCCCGGTCCCGGAATATCCCTAAATAAAGCTTTAAAGTGCCTTATTTTCGCTATCTTCAAAACCACTATCCATTTCCCTGTGACGTCGTACAGTGCTGCCAATACAAACAACATGGCGGTTACCACAGCAAGATATAGCGACATAAGCTCGGATTCAGACTCGGATTTCAGCGGCTTAAGCGATTCAACAGATTACGCATGTATTGAAACAGATGGTCGGAGTATGGAGGCAGATAGCGAAAACGAAATTGAAGAAGAAATTGAAGCTATTGAGCGAATAGCTATTGACGCTATTCGGCCATAGCGTGGGTGTACCTAATGAAGTGGCCCATAGCATGCCTTATTAGCATCGCCGGTCAAATGTGCGGACCAAACGATCAGGACTTTCGCATCTTGTGACACTGGAGCAACTTAAATCCGTCGATTGGTAAGTGTTTGTTTCGCATTAAATATGGGTATCTAGTTTCAAATGTACATACAGCTAGTGTAAATAGCATGTTAGCATCGATTAGCGTAGCATGTTAGCATCGATTAGCTTGCAGTCATGCCGCGACCAAATATGTCTGATTAGCACATAAGTCAACAACATCAACAAAACTCACCTTTGTGATTTGGTTGACTTAATGGTTGCAAATGCATCTGCAGGTTATCCATACATCTCTGTGCCATGTCTGTCTTAGCATCGCCGGTCAAATGTGAAGACACTTTGGTACATTCAATGGGGGTCTGGCGGCAGATTTCTTGCCAGTGGTGCAACTTGAATCCCTCCCTGTTAGTGTTGTTACACCCTCCGACAACACACCGACGAGTGTCTCCAAGGTTCCAAAAAATAGTCGAAAAAACGGAAATATATATATATATATATATACATATATATATATATATATACATATATATATATATATATATATATATATATAAACATTGATGGAGGGTTATCTTAGAGGCTTTGAAGGTTTCAAAATAAAAAAAAAAACTGTGTTGTTGTCCCTCATAATGATTGTGACAAAACAAAGGTGCAATTCCCCTTTAAGTTAAGAATGACACATTATATGGTTATTTTACATTCATATTGAGGAAACATTTTATTGAATTTGCTGGCACAAACCCCAATTCTTAAAAAAAGAAACTAATATTTTAATTTAAAATTATGAACATGAATTATTAGGGTGGTTAATCTGGATAGGATGTAGTCTGGAAATGTCAAAACAATCTCTTAAAGTGGAAAATGTGATTGTTCGCAATTCTCATATCTGCCCCTGATTACGCTGAATCTATTTAGAGTGTATGCAAAAACTCAGCAGGGAAGTTTAAAGGTGGACATTGTTCCTCCGTCCAGGACCGCGCTCCGTACCCTCCCAACAGACGCACCGCCACCACCACCCTGACGGTGGACGTCCTAGACGGGGACGACCTTGGACCCATGTTCCTGCCTTGCGTTTTGGTCAACAACACCCAGGACTGCAACCCCCTCACCTACCACGCCGCTATCCCTGAATTCACTGAACCGGTAAGTTGTTGTTTTTTTTAAACATACCGTATTTCCTTGAATTGCCGCCGGGTATATAGTATGCGCCTGCCTAGAATTACTGCCGGGTCAAACTCGTTTCGCAAATTATTATTTTTATTAGTGCATGTCTAGAATTTCCGCCGGATCAAACTCGTTTCGCAAAATAATTAGCATATGCTTAGAATTTCCGCAGGGTCAAACTCGTCACGTCACGAGTGACACTTCACCTGTCATCATTTTCAAAATGGAGGAGGCTGATTTCAATCATTTGAAATCGCATAAAAGGAAGAAGATTAAGAGCTATTCAGTAGGATTTAAGGTCCAAGCTATTGAATATGCTAAAAAGAACAGTAAACAGCTATGTTTTATTAATATACCATAGCTGCGTGTGTCAAATATGAGTCATTAAATGACTCCCGCCTCCTGGTGGTAGAGGGCGCTAGTGATCCTTCTTGCGACTACTTGGCTGCAGAAGAAGTTACAACAAGCAGCAAGAGTGAGCAGCGATCGTTTGTATTTCCCTCTCGCTTGCACTTTTAACATGGAGGATTACATATCTAAAATAAAACAGTTTTCTAAATTGTACTTTCAATCGAAGCAGGAGGTAATAAAGGAAGATCTCCATCGAGACAGAAAGACTTTTAAAACTGAAGAAAGATAAGGAAGACTTCTATAAACAAGTTATCGATGCTTTTGATCAGAAGGAACTGAGCATGGACTTCATTTATAAGTAAAGGTAAGACCATAATAACGTTTTTTTAATTAAATGTGCTTTTCATGATGGTATCCTTACATCACACTCAAATTTATAAGCGCAGGCCTAAATTTACCGCATGCCTTTGGTTAACGCCAGAGTGAGAAGAGGTTTTAAATTAATTAACGCCCCGGCGGAAATTCAAAGAAATAAGGTAATTTGGAACCTTTTTTTACAGTATTTGTATGATGTTGTCATTCGTGCATGGAATGGCGTCCACGCCTCGTCTTTAAAAACCTCGTCTCTGTATGGAGGCGGAATGCTGCTGTGGTTCTGAGGCATCGCTATGGTGATTCTCGGGGCAATTTTCTGGTGCGTTGGACCAGCAATTAGAGCTGAAGGCTGAGGTAACCCTACGGTGACCGTGGAACACCACGGGAATTCACAAGAGCAAAGAAGAAACGAGCTGCAAGGAAGTCTATTAAAAATGATCATTTTCATCCAAAGTCTGCACTGATATTTTTTATTCCCCTGATACCCAAATAGATCTTGTTTGAATCCACAAACGTATGACAATCTAATCCAGGGGTAGGGAACCTATGGCTCTAGTGCTGTGGTCTCAGACACACGGCCCGCGGGCCAACTGCGGCCCACGAGAGGTTATTTGGCGGCCCCCACCTTAACATAAAAATTGTATGTTAGTGCTGCCCGCAAATTTTATAAGAATGGCGCTTGACAGCGTTGTGTGCGGAGATGAAGGAATCTACCTATCACGGTGTAGTATGTGGCTCTCGAGGGCAGAACATTGACGTCACTTGGGTGATGCAAGCAGTGAAAAGTTTTGTCGCTTTTCCACTAGACCCCCACGCGCACTTCCTCCCTCCCTCGCTCGCCTGCCTGCTCGTTCTCTCGCTCTCGAGCGCTCTTCGTCACCGTGTGTGTGTCTCCCCCTCACTGCCTCCCCCAGCGCCGCAGTAAAAAGTCCGGGCCAGGGAGACTAGCGATCCAGCAGCTTCCGTAGCACTCCGCCGAAGAACCGAGCGACAATACAAAACTTTGGTGCACTGGACCCCAGCGCTGATAATCCGACAGAGTCGCTGGGCGAATCGGACGTGTAACACGTTAGCCGTGATGTTAGTATGTTGGGTGCTAATTGTGCTCTCGAGGGCGGAACATTGACGTCACTTGCGTGATGCAAGCAGTGAAAAGGTTTGTCGCATTTTCCACTAGACCCCCACGCGCATCTCCTCCCTCCCTCACTCGCCTGCCTGCTCGTTCTCTCGCTCTCGAGCGCTCTTCGTCACCGTGTGTGTGTCTCCCCCTCACTGCCTCCCCCAGCGTCGCAGTAAAAAGTCCGGGCCGGGGAGACTAGCGAACCAGCAGTTTCCGTAGCACTCCGCCGAAGAACCGAACGACAATACAAAACTGTGGTGCACTGGACCCCAGCGCTGATAATCTGACAGAGTCGCTGGGCGAATCGGACGTGTAACACGTTAGCCGTGATGTTAGTATGTTGGGGGCTAATTGTGCTACCGTAACTGTAACCCCCCCTTCCACACACACACACACACACACACACACACACACACACACACACACACACACACACACACACACACACACACACTCCCGTTTGCTCCAGACAGAGACAATTTTTGTTATTTGGTTTCAAAATGGCTCTTTCAACATTCTGGGTTGCCTACCCCTACGTTAGTGGAAAAGCGGCAAATGAGTGAAAGCGACAGAAACGTTGCCAGGGAGACGAGGGTTTTCTTACGTGCCTGGCTACAGTTGCACCGTGACACCTGTCCGTCAGTAATAACAGTCCCCGATAACCTGGACCAATTCAAACTGTTATTTGTTTTTTATAATTTGCATTGCCTCACATTACTTAATTCTAATTTGGTCATTTATATTTTGATTTTATTTTGTGTTGAAAATAAAAATAAAGACATTTAAAAATATATATTTTTAAGACATTTTCTCGCGGCCCAGCCTCACTCAGACTCTGCATCCAGTGGCCCCCAGTTGAAGTGAGTTTGAGACCCCTGCTCTAGAGCCAGATGTGGCTCTTTTGATGACTGCATCTGCCTCTCAGATAAATCTTAGCTGACCTTGCTTAACATGATAAGTAATTAATAATTCCGCCGGTAATCACAGTGTTAAAAATAACGTTCAAAATATAAGACATTCTCGTGCATTTTAATCCGTCCATCCGTTTCTACCGCACCTCTGCAAGAAGTTGAATTAATGGTCAAAAGTATACAACAATAACAATGTTATTAAAAAGAATAACAGATGCATGCATTGAGTTGTTGTAATCTTGGAAAGTCCAACTGAGTTTCTCCTCAAATAGAATCCAGTCTCTGTTTAATTCCTTTCTTCTTGCCTGTTCAATAATGTCATCATTGTTTCAACCTGACAGTTGTATTCGGTGTTAAAAATATTATGCGGCTCTCACGGAAATACATTTTAAAATATTTGGCTTTCATGGCTCTCTCAGCCAAAAATGTTCCGGACCCCTGATCTGATTTTTACTACTTTTAATTTATTCCATTTTTGTGCTTCTTTCGGGCCGAGGAATGTAACTTTTAGAAAATGTAATATCACGGTTTTTGTGACTAAAATGATCATTGCTATGAACAAACAGTATTTTGGAATGTGCTCAAAAATAGACTCGCTGAAGTTTTTGTTTTTTTACTAAATAAACAACATGCACAAAATTAGCGTATAGTGGGAAAAAATATCAGTATGGCAATATATCGCCATTTATGTACGAACAATTTAATTTATTTTTTTTATCTCTTAACTCTGGCGGCTGTGTTGGAGCCACTATGGATTGAACTTTCACAGTATCATGTTAGACCCGCTCCACATCCATTGCTTTCGGTCCCCTAGAGGGGGGGGGGGGGGTTGCCCACATCTGAGGTCCTCTCCAAGGTTTCTCATAGTCAGCATTGTCACTGGCGTCCCACTGGATGTGAATTCTCCCTGCCCACTGGGTGTGAGTTTTCCTTGCCCTTTTGTGGGTTCTTCCGAGGATGTTGTAGTCGTAATGATTTGTGCAGTCCTTTGAGACATTTGTGATTTGGGGCTATATAAATAAACATTGATTGATTGATTGATTGATTGATTGATTTTAGAGATACAGCACAACTAGAAGCTGCACTCTCTTAATGTTTACACTCATTTTATCAGCAGGTACCAGAACGTAGGAAAAGTTGATTTTGCATAATATTGCCAAACAAAACACCAGATAATATTGTCCGATAATGGCTTTTTTGACCGAAATTCCGATTTTGTCAAACTCTTTATTACCGATTCCGATATCAACCGATACTGATATATACAGTGGTGGAATGAACACATTATTATGCTTAATTTTGTTGCGATGCCCCGCTGGATGCATTCAACAATGTAACAAGGTTTTCCAAAATAGATCAACTCAAGTTAAAAATGCCAACTATCATATTTATTATTGAAGTCACAAAGTGCATTATTTTTTTTAACATGCTTCAAAACAGCAGCTAGGAATTTGGGACATGCTCTCCCTGAGAGAGCATGAGGAAGTTGAGGGGGGGGTAGTCCCATATTGTATGTGTATATTGTAGCGTCCCGGAAGAGTTAGCGCTCCAAGGGGTTCTGGGTGTTTGTTCTGTTGTGTTTATGTTGTGTTAGGTTGCAGATATTCTCCCGAAACGTGTTTGTCATTCTTGTTTTGTGTGGGTTCACAGTGTGGCGCGTATTTGTAACAGTGTTAAAGTTGTTTATACGGCCACCCTCAGTGTGACCTGTATGGCTGTTGACCAAGTATGCCTTGCATTCACTTGTGTGAGTGGAAAAAAAAGTGAATATTACGTGATTGGGCCGGCACGTAAAGGCAGTGCCTTTAAGGCACACCTCTAATATTGTTGTTCGGGTGGAAATCGGTAGAAATTCAGGAGAATGGTTGCCCCGGGAGATTTTCGGGATAGACACTGACATTTTTGAGTCTCCCGGGAAAATCATGAGAGTTGGCAAGTGTGACTGGGAGACACAACTGCTGCGTACTTGTCCCTACGTCCGTGTACCACTCCATACATCTGCGTTTTAAAAAGTCATAAATTGTACTTTTTGACCGATACCGATAATTTCTGATATTATATTTTAAAGCATTTATCGGCCAATAATATCGGCAGTCCGATATTATCAGACCTCTCTAATAATATGTCTTACCTCATACACACCCCATAATAATACTCTTATGTTGAAGTACAGTACAATCCATCAAGTGGTGTGGCTTCATAGCTTACCAAAGTCATACTAAAACATTTTGATGGAGTTTTGAGTCTCGTGTGTGATGTTCTATATTTCCAATGGAACATATAAAATGTTGGTGTTGTTTACTTGAGTCATATTGCAGTCCGCACATATCTCTTATGTGTGACTGCCATCATATTGCGGTCGACATGGCATTCTTTTGATGAGCATCAAGCCCACCTGTGAAGTGAAAACCGTTTCAGGTGAGTTCCTCTCGAAGCTCATGGAGAGAATGCCAAGAGTGTGCAAAGCAGTAATGAGAGCAAAGGACAGTTATTTTGAAGAAACTACAATACAAAACATGTTTGAAGTTATTACCTTGCTTTTGTTAAGTACATAACTCTACATGTTTTCATTCATAGTTTTAATGCCTTCAGTGACAATCTACAAGAACGTGGTGAGACTGTACAAGAATACAGTCCAGACGTCTCTCCTCAATTGAGCCAGATGTAATGTTGTCTCTATGTAATTCCTTGCTTCATGTCTTGTTTAATATATCTCATCAGTGTTTGAACCTGAGAAACTTCCTTTGTTTTAACTGTATCGAAGCGCGCTTTCAAGTGACGCAGAGGCCACATTGAAGCCTGAGCACGTTTATACTGGAGTCCCATGAAAATCACATTTTACTTGCAGTGTAAAAAGTCAGTGGGGGAAAAAAATCCAATCTCAATAAAATCAGATTTGGGCAACTTTGTGTAAAAGTAGTCCTTTTTCCTGTGGTCGGGCCCCACGGATGCTTCATATAGCAACAAGTGACCTGCAAGAAACTTGCATTTGTTGTCATCAGTAAAATCTGTGAAGCATAAACTATTTCAGGTGACTACCTATTGAAGCTCATGGAGAGAATGCCAAGAGTGTGCAAAGCAGTAATCCGAGCAAAGGGTGGCTATTTTGAAGAAACTAGAATATAAACCATGTTTTCAGTTATCTCAATACTTTTTTTGTTAAGTACATAACTCCACATGTGTTCATTCATAGTTTTGATGCCTTCAGTGACAATCTACAATGTAAATAGTCATGACAATTAAAAAAACACATTGAACGAGAGGGTGTGTCCAAACTTTAGGCCTGTACTGTACATCCATTCATTATATTACTTGTATTTAATCTCACATTAAAAAACAACACATTTTAAGGTGTTGCGACTTTTGTTTTGTTTTGTAGTAGTAGTGACTTCCTCCCGGGTCAACTTTGTTAGAATAATTGTATAAAAATGATCACAAAACTTGTGTTTCACTGAATTCACGGCGAGCAGACAAAAGCTGTCTTTCATCCTACCAAGCAAAAGGCCTGTAGAACTCCCCTGTGTAGGATGGGGAGTGACACGAAGGTGTTCTGTTTCTTTTATGTATTGTAATCCACAGAAATAGTTTGTTTTGACCCAAGAACTCGAGGAAGCAGGACTAGACTCCCTTCAAGGCGACCTTTTCTTTTAACTGATTTATGACCATTTCTTTGGACTGTTTGTAATCAAAGTTGATGGCTGTTTACGACCCCCATCCCTTAGAAACAGCTGTTGCCATGTAAGTCCAAATAGAAGACGAGGCGTACAATCTTTCGCCAGAGCGTGGTGAGACTGTACAAGATTACAGTCCAGACTTCTCTCCTCAATTGAGCCAAATTTAATTCTGTCTCTGTTCAACTCCTTGCTTCTTGTCTTGTTTAATAGATGTAATCAGTGTTTGAACCTGACAAACTTTCTTTTTATCTGACTTTATCGAAGTGACGTCAAGGCCACGTTGGCATCAGTAAAGTCTAAATGAGTAAAATGTTTGCGCTGGATTGATCGATCCTCGGACCGCAGTGTTTGCACGTCAATCTCGTCTTGGCGTTTGAAGTTTGGATAGGCATCTCCTCTCTTTGACTCCTCCGAGCCCGCACTCGTTCATTCAAGACTTTGCCATCCGTTTGTGTGTATGTTTTTTTTTTGTGTGTGATGCATAATTCATCATAAAAGCTTCGCAGGCTGCCTGGCGGCGAGCATGGAAGCAGAAGCTAATTCCTCGCCAGGAGAAAAGATTGGGCCTCCAGCCCCGTCGTCTCCGGCATGTTCCCACCTCCACGCTGCGTGCGCTTCGCCCTCCTCTCTGCCAATTAGGGTGATGTTGCAGTCATGCTGAATGCCCCCCCCCCCCCTCCTGCACCCCCCTTTTCCTGCATGGTGACATCACTCTGGCGAGAATACCACCTTTTAAGCTCACGTTACCCTCTCACTGGGCGACACAGGGTGGTCGTAACAGTTGTATGGTATATATTTGTATAGTACCGCAATACTAATGAAGCATATTCCGTACTATACCAGTCTCTAAAAAGTCCCCCCCCACGACTGTACCTAATGGGGTACGGCGTGGCGAAGTTGGGAGAGTGGCCGTGCCAGCAATCTGAGGGTTACTGGTTCAATCCCCACCTTCTACCATCCTAATCACGTCCGTTTTGTCCTTGAGCGAGACACTTCACCCTTGCTCCTGATTGTGGTTAGGGCCTTGCATGGCAGCTCCCGCCATCAGTGTGTGAATGGGTGAATGTGGAAATAGTGTCAAAGCGCTTTGACTTCCTTAAAAGGGTAGAAAAGCGCTATACAAGTATAACCCATTTAGCATTTAGTTTCCCACCTATTGACATCCAAATCGCTGCCGTTGTGTCCTTGGGCAGGACACGTCACCCTTTGCCCCCGGCGCCGCTCACACTGGTGAATGAATGACAGGTGGTGGTCGGAGGGGCCGTAGGCGCAAACTGGCAGCCACGCTTCTGTCAGTCTACCCCAGGGCAGCTGTGGCTACAGATGTAGCTTACCACCACCATCGTGTGAATGAATGATTGATTCCCACTTCTCTGTGAGCACTTTGAGTATATAACAATAGAAAAGCGTGATATAAATCTAATCCATTATTATTATTATTATTATTATATATTAATATATTACTATTATATATATGTGTATGTATATATATATATATATATACATATATATATATATATATATATATATATATATATATATATATATATATATATATACACACACACACACACACACACACGTTAGGTTAGGAAAAGAACACAGAGACTATTGCATCCCTACTAGCCTGTTTTGCAGGTTTTCCTGCTCTTCAGGGGAGTTTATGTAAACTATTTTTTTCCTGACCTAACGTATGTACCACAGTAACCTTGACTACAAAAATATTTACATATTTTTGTATCGATTTTAATATTTTTTTCCATGTCATGTCTTGTTCAATTGAAATTTAAACCCCATATTTAAGTGAATTGCATATTACATATGATAGTGAAATTAAGTAATAATAAAAAAGTAAGAATACGTCAAGACACTACCCAGCAGGCATGAGACATTGAAACAACGTTGATTGTACGTTTGTGTCCTTTTAAAACTGACTTTGAAACTATTTTTGCAAAATAGTCGTATTTGTCAACTGAGACAACGTTGAAGTCGGATGTTGGATCCAAGTTGTTGGTTGGGAAATGAGCAAATTTCAACGGTCAAATCAACGTCTGAGCGCGATATTGGTTAGACGTTGTCAAAAAGCATGTTGTTTCAACGTTTTGTGTTGTAGAATATTGGTTGAGAAATGACCAAATTTCAATGGTCAAATCAACATCACAACGTGACATTGAATAAATGTTGTCAAAAAGCATGTTGTTTCAATGTTGTATTTGTGTTGTAGAATAATGATTGGAAAATGACCAAAATTCAATGGTCAGACATAACAACGTGACATTGAATAAATGTTGTCAAAAAAGCATAATATATTTGTGTTGTAGAATATTGGTTGGAAAATGACCAAATTTCAATGGTCAAATCAACGTGAGAACCCAACATTGATTAAACGTCATTAAAAAGCATGTTGTTTCAACGTTGTATTTGTGTTGTAAAATAATGATTGGAAAATGACCAAAATTCCATGGTCAACGTGACATTGATTAAACATCGTCCAAAAGCTTGATGTTTCAACATTGTATGAGTGTTGGAAAAATTTGTTTGGGAAATGACCAAATTTCAACGGTCAAATCAACATCAGAACCCAACATTGATTAAACGTTGTCAGAAAGCATGTTGTTTCAACGTTGTATTTGTGTTGTAGAATATTGGTCGGAAAATGACCAAATTGCAATGGTCAAATAAACGTCACAAACCCGACATTGATTGAACGTCGTCAAAAAGTATGTTGTTTCAACGTTGTGTTTTTGTTGTAGAATAATAATTGGGACATTTTCAAATTCCAATGGTCAAATCAACATCACAACCTCACATTGAATAATGACATCAAAAAGCATGTTGTTTCAACCTTGTATGTGTTTTGTAGAATATTGGTTGGGAAATGTCCAAATTTCAATGGTCAAATAAACGTCAGGACCCAACGTTGATTAATTGTTGTCAAAAAGCATGTTGTTCTAACGTTGTATTTGTGTTGTAGAATAATGCTTGGAAAATGACCAAAATTCAATGATCAGACATCACAACGTGACATTGATTAAACGTCGACCAAAACCATGTTTCAACATTGTATTTGTTTTGTAAAATATTGGTCGGGAAATGACCAAATTTCAACGGTCAAATCATAATCAGAACCCAACATTGATTAAACGTCGTCAAAAAGCATGTTGTTTCAACATTGTATTTGTGTTGTAGAATATTGGTTGGAAAATGACTAAATTTCAATGGTCAGATAAACGTCAAAAACCCGACATTGATTGAACGTCGTCAAAAAGTATGTTGTTTCAACGTTGTATTTTTGTTGTAGAATAATAATTGGGACATTTTCAAATTCCAATTGTCAAATCAACATCACAACCTCACATTGAATAATGACATCAAAAAGCATGTTGTTTCAACGTTTGTGTTTTGTAGAATGTTGGTTGGGAAATGTCCAAATTTCAATGGTCAAATCAACGTCAGGACCCAACGTTGATTAATTGTTGTCAAAAAGCATGTTGTTTTAACGTTGTATTTGTGTTGTAGAATAATGCTTGGAAAATGACCAAAATTCAATGATCAGACATCACAACGTGACATTGATTAAACGTCGACCAAAACCATGTTTCAACATTGTATTTGTTTTGTAAAATATTGGTCGGGAAATGACCAAATTTCAACGGTCAAATCATAATCAGAACCCAACATTGATTAAACGTCGTCAAAAAGCATGTTGTTTCAACGTTGTATTTGTGTTGTGGAATATTGGTTGGAAAATGACTAAATTTCAATGGTCAGATAAACGTCAAAAACCCGACATTGATTGAACGTCGTCAAAAAGTATGTTGTTTCAACGTTGTATTTTTGTTGTAGAATAATAATTGGGACATTTTCAAATTCCAATGGTCTAATCAACATCACAACCTCACATTGAATAATGACATCAAAAAGCATGTTGTTTCAACCTTGTATGTGTTTTGTAGAATGTTGGTTGGGAAATGTCTAAATTTCAATGGTCAAATCAACGTCAGGACCCAACGTTGATTAAAAGTCATCAAAAAGCATGTTGTTTTAACGTTGGATTTGTGTTGTTGAATAATGATTGGAAAATGACCAAAATTCCATGGTCAACGTGACATTGATTAAACGTCGTCCAAAAGCTTGTTGTTTCAACATTGTATGACTGTTCGAAAATTTTGTTTGGAAAATGACCAAATTTCAACGGTCAAATCATAATCAGAACCCAACATTGATTAAACGTCGTCAGAAAGCAGGTTGTTTCAACATTGTATTTGTGTTGTAGAATATTGGTCGGAAAATGACCAAATTTCAATGGTCAAATAAACGTCAAAAACCCGACATTGATTGAACGTCGTCAAACAGTATGTTGTTTCAACGTTGTATTTTTGTTGTAGAATAATAATTGGGAAATTTTCAAATTTCAATTGTCAAATCAACGTCAGGACCCAACATTGATTAAACGTCATCAAAAAGCATGTTGTTTCAATGTTGTATTTGTGTTGTAGAATAATGATTGGAAAATGACCAAAATTCCATGGTCAGACATCACAACGTGACATTGATTAAACATCGTCCAAAAGCTTGACGTTTCAACATTGTATGAGTGTTGGAAAATTTTGTTTGGGAAATGACCAAATTTCAACGGTCAAATCGTAAACAGAAGCCAACATTGGTTAAATGTCGTCAGAAAGCATCTTGTTTCAACCTTGTATTTGTTTTGTAGAATATTGGTTGGAAAATGACCAAATTTCAATGGTCAAATAAACGTCAAAAACCCGACATTGATTGAACGTCGTCAAAAAGTATGTTGTTTCAACGTTGTATTTATGATGTAGAATAATGATTGGAATATGACCAAAGTTCAATGATCAGACATCACAACGTGACATTGATTAAACGTTGTCCAAAAGCATGTTGTTTCAACATTGTATTTTTTTTGTAAAATATTGGTTGGTATATGACCAAAACTCCACGGTCAAATCATAATCAGAACCCAACATTGATTAAACGTCGTCAGAAAGCATGTTGTTTCAACATTGTATTTGTTTTGTAGAAAAATTGGTTGGAAAATGACCAAATTTCAATGGTCAAATAAACGTCAGGACCCAACGTTGATTGAATGTCGTCAAAAAGTATGTTGTTTCAACGTTGTATTTTTGTTGTAAAATAATAATTGGGACATTTTCAAATTCCAATGATCAAATCAACATCACAACCTCACATTGAATAATGACATCAAAGAGCATGTTGTTTCAACCTTGTATGTGTTTTGTAGAATATTGGTTGGGAAATGTCCAAATTTCAATGGTCAAATCAACGTCAGGACCCAACGTTGATTAATTGTTGTCAAAAAGCATGTTGTTTTAACGTTGTATTTGTGTTGTAGAATAATGATTGGAAAATGACCAAAATTCCATGGTCAACGTGACATTGATTAAACGTCGTCCAAAAGCTTGATGTTTCAACATTGTATGAGTGTTGGAAAATTTTGTTTGGGAAATGACCAAATTTCAACGGTCAAAACATAATCAGAACCCGACATTGATTAAACGTTGTCAGAAAGCATGTTGTTTCAACATTGTGTTTGTGTTGTAGAATATTGGTTGGAAAATGACTAAATTTCAATGGTCAGATAAACGTCAAAAACCCGACATTGATTGCATGTCGTCAAAAAGTATGTTGTTTCAACGTTGTATTTTTGTTGTAGAATAATAATTGGAAAATTTTCAAATTTCAATGGTCTAATCAACGTGAGAACCCAACATTGATTAAACGTCATCAAAAAGCATGTTGTTTCAATGTTGTATTTGTGCTGTGGAATAATGATTGGAAAATGACCAAAATTCCACGGTCAGACATCACAACGTGACATTGATTAAACATCGTCCAAAAGCTTAATGTTTCAACATTGTATGAGTGTTGGAAAATTTTGTTTGGGAAATGACCAAATTTCAACGGTCAAAACATAATCAGAACCCAACATTGATTAATCGTCGTCAAAAAGCATGTTGTTTCAACGTTGTATTTGTGTTTTAGAATATAGGTTGGAAAATGACCAAATTTCAACGGTCAAATAAACGTCAAAAACCCGACATTGATTGAACGTCGTCAAAAAGTATGTTGTTTCAACGTTGTATTTTTGTTGTAGAATAATAATTGGGACATTTTCAAATTCCAATGGTCCAATCAACATCACAACCTCACATTGAATAATGACATCAAAAAGCATGTTGTTTCAACGTTGTATTTGTGTTGTAGAATGTTGGTTGGGAAATGTCCAAATTTCAATGGTCAAAACAACGTCAGGACCCAACGTTGATTAATTGTTGTCAAAAAGCATGTTGTTTCAACGTTGTATTTGTGTTGTAGAATAATGCTTGGAAAATGACCAAAATTCAATGATCAGACATCACAACGTGACATTGATTAAACGTCGTCCAAAACCATGTTTCAACATTGTATTTGTTTTGTAAAATATTGGTCGGGAAATGACCAAATTTCAATGGTCAAATAAACGTCACAAACCCGACATTGATTGAACGTCGTCAAAAAGTATGTTGTTTCAACGTTGTATTTTTGTTGTAGAATAATAATTGGGACATTCTCAAATTTCAATGGTCAAATCAACATCAGGACCCAACGTTGATTAAACGTCATCAAAAAGCATGTTGTTCTAACGTTGTATTTGTGTTGTAGAATAATGCTTGGAAAATGACCAAAATTCAATGATCAGACATCACAACGTGACATTGATTAAACGTTGTCCAAAAGCATGTTGTTTCAACATTGTATTTGTTTAGTAGAATATTGGTTGGAAAATGACCACATTTCAATGGTCAAATAAACGTCAAAAACCCGACATTGATTGAACGTCATCAAAAAGTATGTTGTTTCAACGTTGTATTTTTGTTGTAGAATAATAATTGGGACATTTTCAAATTCCAATGGTCAAATCAACATCACAACCTCACATTGAATAATGACATCAAAAAGCATGTTGTTTCAACGTTTGTGTTTTGTAGAATATTGGTTGGGAAATGTCTAAATTTTAATGGTCAAATCAACATCAGGACCCAACGTTGATTAATTGTTGTCAAAAAGCATGTTGTTCTAACGTTGTATTTGTGTTGTAGAATAATGCTTGGAAAATGACCAAAATTCAATGATCAGACATCACAACGTGACATTGATTAAACGTCGACCAAAACCATGTTTCAACATTGTATTTGTTTTGTAAAATATTGGTCGGGAAATGACCAAATTTCAACGGTCAAATCATAATCTGAACCCAACATTGATTAAACGTCATCAAAAAGCATGTTGTTTCAACATTGTATTTGTGTTGTAGAATATTGGTTGGAAAATGACTAAATTTCAATGGTCAGATAAACGTCAAAAACCCGACATTGATTGAACGTCGTCAAAAAGTATGTTGTTTCAACGTTGTATTTTTGTTGTAGAATAATAATTGGGACATTTTCAAATTCCAATGATCAAATCAACATCACAACCTCACATTGAATAATGACATCAAAGAGCATGTTGTTTCAACGTTGTATGTGTTTTGTAGAATGTTGGTTGGGAAATGTCCAAATTTCAATGGTCAAATCAACGTCAGGACCCAACGTTGATTAATTGTTGTCAAAAAGCATGTTGTTCTAACGTTGTATTTGTGTTGTAGAATAATGATTGGAAAATGACCAAAATTCCATGGTCAACGTGACATTGATTAAACGTCGTCCAAAAGCTTGTTGTTTCAACATTGTATGACTGTTCGAAAATTTTGTTTGGAAAATGACCAAATTTCAACGGTCAAATCATAATCAGAACCCAACATTGATTAAACGTCGTCAGAAAGCATGTTGTTTCAACCTTGTATTTGTGTTGTAGAATATTGGTTGGAAAATGACCAAATTTCAATGGTCAAATAAACGTCAAAAACCCGACATTGATTGAACGTCGTCAAAAAGTATGTTGTTTCAACGTTGTATTTTTGTTGTAGAATAATAATTGGGAAATTTTCAAATTTCAATTGTCAAATCAACGTCAGGACCCAACATTGATTAAACGTCATCAAAAAGCATGTTGTTTCAATGTTGTATTTGTGCTGTGGAATAATGATTGGAAAATGACCAAAATTCCATGGTCAGACATCACAACGTGACATTGATTAAACATCGTCCAAAAGCTTGACGTTTCAACATTGTATGAGTGTTGGAAAATTTTGTTTGGGAAATGACCAAATTTCAACGGTCAAATCGTAAACAGAAGCCAACATTGGTTAAATGTCGTCAGAAAGCATGTTGTTTCAACCTTGTATTTGTTTTGTAGAATATTGGTTGGAAAATGACCAAATTTCAATGGTCAAATAAACGTCAAAAACCCGACATTGATTGAACGTCGTCAAAAAGTATGTTGTTTCAACGTTGTATTTATGATGTAGAATAATGATTGGAATATGACCAAAGTTCAATGATCAGACATCACAACGTGACATTGATTAAACGTTGTCCAAAAGCATGTTGTTTCAACATTGTATTTTTTTTGTAAAATATTGGTCGGGAAATGACCAAATTTCAACGGTCAAATCATAATCAGAACCCAACATTGATTAAACGTCGTCAGAAAGCATGTTGTTTCAACATTGTATTTGTTTTGTAGAAATATTGGTTGGAAAATGACCAAATTTCAATGGTCAAATAAACGTCAGGACCCAACGTTGATTGATCGTCGTCAAAAAGTATGTTGTTTCAACGTTGTATTTTTGTTGTAAAATAATAATTGGGACATTTTCAAATTCCAATGATCAAATCAACATCACAACCTCACATTGAATAATGACATCAAAGAGCATGTTGTTTCAACCTTGTATGTGTTTTGTAGAATATTGGTTGGGAAATGTCCAAATTTCAATGGTCAAATCAACGTCAGGACCCAACGTTGATTAATTGTTGTCAAAAAGCATGTTGTTTTAACGTTGTATTTGTGTTGTAGAATAATGCTTGGAAAATGACCAAAATTCAATGATCAGACATCACAACGTGACATTGATTAAACGTCGACCAAAACCATGTTTCAACATTGTATTTGTTTTGTAGAATATTGGTCGGGAAATGACCAAATTTCAATGGTCAAATAAACGTCAAAAACCCGACATTGATTGAACGTCGTCAAAAAGTATGTTGTTTCAACGTTGTATTTATGATGTAGAATAATGATTGGAATATGACCAAAGTTCAATGATCAGACATCACAACGTGACATTGATTAAACGTTGTCCAAAAGCATGCTGTTTCAACATTGTATTTGTGTTGTAGAAAATTGGTCGGGAAATGAACACATTTCAATGGTCAAATCAACATCAGAACCTGACATTGAATACGCATCAAAAAGCATGTTGTTTCAACGTTTTATTTGTGTTGTAGAATATTGGTTGGAAAATGACCAAATTTCAATGGTCAAATAAACGTCAGGACCCAACGTTGATTGAACGTCGTCAAAAAGTATGTTGTTTCAACGTTGTATTTTTGTTGTAAAATAATAATTGGGACATTTTCACATTCCAATGGTCAAATCAACATCACAACCTCACATTGAATAATGACATCAAAGAGCATGTTGTTTCAACCTTGTATGTGTTTTGTAGAATATTGGTTGGGAAATGTCCAAATTTCAATGGTCAAATCAACGTCAGGACCCAACGTTGATTAATTGTTGTCAAAAAGCATGTTGTTTTAACGTTGTATTTGTGTTGTAGAATAATGCTTGGAAAATGACCAAAATTCAATGATCAGACATCACAACGTGACATTGATTAAACGTCATCCAAAAGCATGTTGTTTCAACATTGTATTTGTTTTGTAGAATATTGGTCGGGAAATGACCAAATTTCAATGGTCAAATCATAATCAGAACCCAACATTGATTAAACGTCGTTGAAAAGCATGTTGTTTCAACATTGTATTTGTGTTGTAGAAAATTGGTCGGGAAATGAACACATTTCAATGGTCAAATCAACATCAGAACCTGACATTGAATAGTGACATCAAAAAGCATGTTGTTTCAACATTGTATTTGTTTTGTAGAATATTGGTTGTTATATGAGCAAAACTCCACGGTCAAATCAACATCAGAACCCAACATTGATTAAACGTCGTTGAAAAGCATGTTGTTTCAACATTGTATTTGTTTTGTAGAAAATTGGTCGGGAAATGAACACATTTCAATGGTCAAATCATCATCAAAACCTGACATTGAATACGTATCAAAAAGCATGTTGTTTCAACGTTTTATTTGTGTTGTAGAATATTGGTTGGTATATGAGCAAAACTCAGGGGTCAAATCAACATCAGAACCCAACATTGATTAAACGTCCTTGAAAAGAATGTTGTTATGTTTGAGTTACTCAACATCAGAACCTAATTCAAAGAATTCTCAACATTGTTTCAATGTCTTGTGCCTGCTGGGATATTGAATATAAGTTTGATAATCATTTCTGAGCTTTTGAGATTTTTTCTCCCCATAGAAGGTTGTGTGAAATAAATGATCAGTTGTAACATAAAACATATTTATTTTTGAGGTAATGTTTTATGCAATAGAGTTCTTGTCATTCAAGCACAAAAATCGGTTAAACACTGCAAAAAAAACCCATTGAGAATTTGGGGTGATAGTCGTCATGCTTGAGCAGTCATCACATCGCATATAAAACACTCGATTATGTTCATCTTCCTTTTTGATTGTCTACTTCTTTTTGCCGTAGCCTTTTTGTCCCCTGCAGAAAAGGCCGTGATGCATGTACTGGTTTTCTTAATTTGATTACAGTTTTTATTCTCCATTTTGCATGTTTGTACTCATGTGTACTCACTCATGGTACTGTCAACGAAACATGGAAACACTGACATTAAAGCAAAAGCAAACATATTTTCTCAAATCTTAATGAAGTTGAATTCCACCACATTTTGCCTCAAACGTGCACGGTTCAATCCCGGCAAAGCGTGCAGGACCCCAGGGAACTTTGTCCTTCTATGATTAATAATTGCATTGTGATTAATCAGAGCGGGCTGGACAAGCTTTGTGAAGTTGATGTAGTCGGCCGTCTAATGAGCATCGCAGGTGGGTATTACAGCTAATCATGGCAGTGCAGCGCCAGGGGGATTTGATTTAGCACACCTGCAGACAATGTACAAGCAGGGGGGGGGGGGGGGGATTACCCCAGAGTTGCAGAGTTGTGGGATATATATATATACCCTGGGGGGGGATTCTACCAGCCAGACAGTTGTTGAGCCAACATGTGTGTATGTGTGTGTGTGTGTGTGTGTGTGTGTGTGTGTGTGTATGCCTGTGTATGTGTGTGTGTGTGTATATATATATATATATATAAATATACATATATATACCTTGTATGTATATATTGTATGCCCATCCATCCATTATCTACCGCTTATTCCCTTTTGGGGTCACAGGGGGCGCTGATGCCTATCTCGGCTACAATCGGGCTGAAGGCGGGGTACACCCTGGACAAGTCACTATCTCATCGCAGGGCCAACACAGATAGACAGACAACATTCACACACTAGGGACCATTTAGTGTTGCCAATCAACCTATCCCCAGGTGCATGTCTTTGGAGGTGGGAGGGGCCTATCCCTAGGTGCATGTCTTTGGAGGTGGGAGGAAGCCAGAGTACCCGGAGGGAACCCAGACATTCACGTGAAGGGCATGCAAACTCTACACAAAAAGATCCCAAGCCCAGGACTACTCAGGACCTTCGTATTGTGAGGCAGACGCACTAACCCCTCTGCCACCGTGAAGCCCCATATATATGTATGTATGTATATATGTATATATATATATACAGACAAACAAATACACATAAATACATACATATATATATATATATATGTATATATATATATATGTATATATATATATATATATATATATATATATGTATATATATATACATATATATATATATATATGCATATATATATATATGTATATATATATATATATATATATATATATATATATATATGTCTTGATTGGATTATCCAGAGAATAGTGCTCGATACCGTGGTAGAGCGCAATATGTAGGTGTGGGAAAAAAAAAAAAATCACAAGACTACTTCATCTCTACAGATCTGTTTCATGAGGGGTTCCCTCAATCATCAGGAGATTTTAATGGAAGCATTCACATACAATGGTTTATATAGAGCACAGAGTGGGTGGGTACAGGCAGGTGTAGGGTGTGGTGATTGGCTCATGTGTTACCTAGGAGGTGTTTCCGTCTGTGGCGGCATGTTGAAATGATTTCACTGCGCTTGTTGAGGGATGATAAATCTGGATGATGTATAACAACATCATCTGGTACAATCCGCCATTCAGCAAAGACGTCTCAACCAACATCGGCCGCAAGTTCCTCACTCTGATCGACAAACACTTCCCCAAAGGCAACACCCTAAGAAAAATATTCAACAAGAACAACATTAAATTGAGCTACAGCTGTATGAACAACATGCAACAAATCATTTCAAACCACAACAAAGCAATTGCAAAAGGACTGCCTACCCCCAGACTAAACGACTCTGAAACCAATAATGAATGTAACTGTCGCAAGAAACCTGATTGCCCTCTCAACGGAAGGTGCTTACAGACATCAGTCGTTTACCAAGCAAAGGTAACACGCAAGGACATTAACACATCCAACACGTACGTAGGATTAACCGAAGGAGCGTTCAAAACAAGATGGAATAATCACAACGCCTCCTTTAGAAACCAGACTTTGCAGAATTCTACAGAACTCAGCAAACACATTTGGAACCTCAAAGACAATAATGTTGAATATTCAATAACATGGCAAATTCTTGCATCCAGCACACCTTACAACAGTGGTAATAAAAGATGCAACCTATGCTTAAAAGAGAAACTGTTTAATATATATCATCCAGATCTATCATCCCTCAACAAGCGCAGTGAAATCATTTCAACATGCCGCCACAGAAGGAAACACCTCCTAGGTAACACATGAGTCAATCACCACGCCCCTACGCCTGCCTGTACCCACCCACTCTGTGCCCTATATAAA